>NW_011447430.1:0-641 GCF_000754665.1 Bison bison bison | reverse complement strand
TCTCAGCCTCACCTGGAGGGTGAGCCCCTGGCATCCTCTACCCAGGCTGGGTGTGTCCCATAGGCTGGGAGGAGGCGGTTCAGCAGAGCAACAGGTCAGCTCAGTCCCTGGACGTTTCTGTCTAGGGCT
This sequence comes from Bison bison bison, assembly GCF_000754665.1. NCBI lineage: Eukaryota > Metazoa > Chordata > Mammalia > Artiodactyla > Bovidae > Bison > Bison bison. The sequence continues at coordinate 512 of NW_011447430.1, read as the reverse complement.
GGGCTTCAGGCACACCTGGTTCCAGGTTCCTGGGAGCAAGTTCCATGAGCCTGAGGCTCAAGGGGTCTTTTGAAGATATAACAGACTCACTGACTTGTCCTCGCCTTGGTCACAGTCAGCAACTCCCATGGCCTGGCCCGGCTCTCTGCTGGACAGGGACAGAAGCCCACCCCACCACTCACAGCTCCCACCTCCGCCCAGGCACACCTCTCCAACAAAGCCCTCAGTTCTCTAGTGTCGCTACCCCAGTTTCCCCAACCCCAGCTCTGGATATAAGACCACAGGCCTCAGGAGGCAGCTAGGACTGGGAGAGTAAGGGCTGGCCCATCCACACTCCATCTCCTATCTCATGACTCTGGAGAGGCCTCCTAAAGTTCCTGAGGGGTCAGCAGAGCCCCATCCCAGCTCCTCGAAGGGAAGGAATTTTAGAACATCCCTGGATAGCCAGGAAATCCTGGCTAATCTGGACTTCTGTTGGAGCGCCTGGCTTGAAATCGGGACCACTCTGAAAC
>NW_011447429.1:0-641 GCF_000754665.1 Bison bison bison | reverse complement strand
TCTATTTGCCATGAAGTGATGGGACCAGATGCCATGATCTTAGTTTTTGAATGTTGAGTTTTAAGCCAGATTTTTTACTCTCCTCTTTCACCAAAATAGCAGTAGAATTAAGTAATTACCAGAGTGATTATTCATCATTTCTTCCAGTAAGTGCCACTGTGATTTTCTCCATTAGTGTTTCTTTTGTTCAGGGATTTTCTGTTTCATTAAAATTTGTTTCCTATTTTCTCTCTTACAAAACATCTATTACATGAAAAATGATACCAGCAAAATTCGTGCTAACAGAAGTATGAAACGAATACACAATGCAGCTACAGTCATGTCTACACTAAGTATTATTTTGCCTCGAATACCTGATTTCATGTCAGGTGGAGGGCCACTGAGTATACTGCCACCTCTTCCTTTTTCCTTACAGTTCGGTAGTTTCTAACCTTGCTGATAGCGACAATTTTTTGTTGTTGTTGCACACCCCTCTGTAATTGCATTTCTTGGCATCATTAGGGTGGATAATAGTTTCTTATAAAGTTAAACTTACATTTGCTCTATGTCTCGGTGACTCTACCATAGGAAGTTCCCCACAATGATTCATATATATATATATATATATATATAGCAGCATAATGCATGGATTTATTCCACAG
>NW_011447428.1:0-641 GCF_000754665.1 Bison bison bison | reverse complement strand
CTGTATCTACAGACTAAATCCAACTATCCATTACCTGGTCCATTCTTGCAACTTGCTCAGTTGTGTGACTCATCTCAGTTCCTGCTCTCCTTATTCCTTCCGGTCTGACCTCCCTCCTGGTCATGACCCAGCTCCACATACAGGTGACAGGCCCTGGGCTCCCTCTTGGTTCGGCATACTATGAACAGTCTTTTGGGTAACACCACTCAGTTCAGCTGAGCTCTGAAGGCCTACCCCGCCCACTTACCTCCAGGGTGTGGGCCCCAAGGCTGCCTAAGAAACAATGTGTAGTAGAAGACACTCACTTTGTAGTTGGTGAATGAAAGTATGAATGAAGAGGCAGCCCAACTTTTCTTTCAGGGAAAAGGTTTGCCAAGGGTCAGCCTTCACGTTAGAATAAGTTTAAGTGCTGTGATTGTCTTCCCAGAAATAGAACCCTCCCAGCACTCACGGGCAAGGGGGGGATGGAGTGCTTAAAAACCCATTTTAATTAAGCAATTATGACAATTAAATATTTGAGACTCGGGGTTCCTAATCCTTGTTTGAGTTCCACTTTAATTTCCTAATAATGTACGTCTCTGTTCTCATTGTAATCTTTGCCTTTGAATTATGTGGAATTCATTTGCTTGGGATAATTGCTT
>NW_011447427.1:0-641 GCF_000754665.1 Bison bison bison | reverse complement strand
GACTGTAGCCTACCAGGCTCCTCTGTCCATGGAATTTTCCAGGCAAGAGTACCGGAGTGGGTTGCCATTTCCTTCTCTAGGGGATCTTCCTGACCCAGGGATCAAACCCAGGTCTCCTGCATTGCAGGCAGACACTTTACCATCTGAGCCACCAGGGAAGCCCTGGCCTGAAATGTCTAATTATTTACTCTGATTTCACAGAAATAGACTTCTGATGATGCATGCTTTTTAAATAATAGAAAAGGGCAGAATTATTCTCATATATATACACACACACACACACATATATGTGTATGTATACATACACAAATATGTAGTTTTCCCCCCATGGTTGAAATGACATTCAAATAACCGTCAGGCTTATATAGACACACAACTAAATAAAGTAATTTATTTGTATGAACGCAAAGGTAGTAGCTACCCACGGTTCTGAGTTAGATTTCTGCTTATGATCTGGCTATTTCTCAGCAGGTAGAGACCTTGCTCACAAACAGAAAAACTGCATGACATTGTCAATAATACAATGACTTTTAGTATTTTAAAAAAGAGTGAAAAAGAGTGGTATAGCTGGTTAACAGTCTCATGGAGAGAATTATAGGAACAGTTCTTGTATGGTGAGCCTCCCTGTCACTAATCTGAGG
>NW_011447426.1:0-641 GCF_000754665.1 Bison bison bison | reverse complement strand
TGGACGTTTCCTGAATACACAGAGCCCTGACAATAGAGCAACAGGACCCAATGTGTGTGCCATCCTGTAGGCATCAGAGGCTTGGTCCTGTGTCCAGCAGCTGTCATCAGCAGATGGGGACACCCTTGCCTAGAGGTCTAGTGTATTTTGGCTTAGAGATTGTCCGCATTTATTTATTATCTGCTTGTTTGCACCATTACTATTCAAGACTCTTTCAAAGCCTGAGACCTATATGACCAAAGAAACATGTTTGCAAACCCATGATCTTCAAACAATGCTTTTCTAAAAAAAAATGCATTAGAATATATTTGATTTACATTGTGTTTATTTCTATTGTAAAGTTACACACACACAGGTATATATATGTTCCTTCTCATATTCTTTTCCATTATGTTTTGTCCCAGAATATTGATTACAGTTCCCTCTGCTATACTCATGGCCTTGTTGTTTATTCATCCTAGTCATGTGTGGATGTGTGAATTGGACTATAAAGCCGAGCACTGAAAAATGGATGCTTTTGAACCGTATGGTCTTGGAGAAGACCCTAAGAGTCTCTTGGACTGCAAGGAGATCAAACCAGCCAATTTTAAAGGAAATCAATCCTGAATATTCATTGGAAGGACTGGTACTGAAGCTGAAGT
>NW_011447425.1:0-641 GCF_000754665.1 Bison bison bison | reverse complement strand
TTACCTTTAACCAGCTTAATATATTTACCATTTCAGCATCTTTTGCATTAGAACCTGTGGTATTGAATATTAACATATAAGTCTATATCTAGTCATTTGTAGATGACATAATAATTATGTTAAGACATTTCAAATGGGTCTATTGTAGTATTTAATGTGCTGTATTTTATGGTAGAATAATTCCCAGTCCCTGGAAATAAGATTGCTTTCACTGGGAATGAAGATTAATTTACTTAAGTCCTGATATTTTAGGCAGCAGTGCATGTTTCCATTTTTGTTAGACTTTCCCCTCCTTTCCAAATGTAATTCTCAACTTTTTAATGGATTAAGACCCTAAAATATAAGGTCCATCAAACAAGAATGATAGTAAAGTAGTATATAGTTTTGTTTCATAGTTCATCGAGGAGCCTGAAGATCTTATGCCTGAACTGGTATTCCATGGAAACCCAACATATTTTATGATAACTAATAGTAACGAAATTTTATTGAAAGCAATAGGTAAAGTCCCTTTAGAAATTAAAAATGAGTTTTGATTTAAAGAAAATTCAGATGACTCTTTGTGAGTGCTAGTTCATTTGCAGCACTGCTTTGGAAATGTTGCAATAAAATGAAAAATACAAACAGATCTTTTAATGGAAAAT
>NW_011447424.1:0-641 GCF_000754665.1 Bison bison bison | reverse complement strand
TAAATGAAACTGGTTTGTATTTATAGGCTTCAAATACTTTATTTAACATAAAGATGCATCTGCTTAACTTTATACATTAAAGATCAGCTGGAAACACTAAAGCTATTAGTAAGTTGTTCAACTCTCTAAGATTCTTACAAAGTATCAAAAATCTTAAAAATTAGATAATGACCCTTCTTCCTCCAAAAACGCCTTCATGTCTCACAATTTTAAAAAGTATTTCCACAGCAGGTACTTTGTCATGATGAGTGCATTTGAGCATGTTCCCTGGAAGATAAACAAGATGTTGGGCTTCAGTTATAGCAGAGCTCTCCAAAAGAAATAAAGTGACTAGTTAATCCTCAGAGTACTGGAATTTGCTGGACTGTCAGCCAAATGAATATTTAGGAAACTGCCAGGTGTTTCTGTGTATAAATGCTCATATCTTGACACTCTGGTTTGAGGAAAGAGCAGAAGGAAGACAAATATGGGGCCACTCACCTCAATACAGAAGGTGTTAAGGATGGATGAGAAATAGTTCCTATGCATGAATACATGTGGGTGTATATGTGAGCGTTGTGGCAGGTGTAGGTGAAGCCAAGAGGGGGACAGATAACTACTAATTAACATCACTGTCAGTGCTGACACTCGGGACTAAGCAG
>NW_011447423.1:0-641 GCF_000754665.1 Bison bison bison | reverse complement strand
TGCCAAAACTGCTGGGGACCACTGCCCTAGGTCCCATTTGTGTAAAAAAGTTCTTTATTTCGTCTTCACTTTGGAATGAGTTTTGCTGGATATAGAATTCTTCTTTGACAACAGCTTTCTCTCAGCACTTGTACTGTAGTTTATCAGCTTCTATTGTTGTGGAGAAGTCAATTCTCATCGGGTTATCATTTTTCATGGGTAATCATGGGCAATCTCTCCCGTAGTTTTAAGACTGCCTCTTTATCCTTCACATTCTGTAATTTTACTATAACTAGAAGCCGATTTATTCGGCACTTCATAAACTTCTTCAGTCTGCAGGCGTATGTCTTTCTTCAAGTCTGGAAATTTCTTAGTATTATCTCTTTATTTCCTGTCTCTTCCAACTTTCTTCTAGAGCTCCTACTGGACCTAGAGTGGACCTTGTCAATCCATGCTGTCTCCCTAGTTTCCAACACTGCATTTCCGTCTTACATTTTGTGATCAGTCTCATTTCTAGCTTTCAATTCCCAAATTCTCTTTTCAGTTTGTCCAGTTGACAGCTTTTGCAATTTACTGGGCATTAGAACTTCACTTGTTGTAGTTTTCATTGTCAGGCCCCTCAGCTGTTTCTTTCTCATGGGGCTGTTCATGTTAATAATTTT
>NW_011447422.1:0-641 GCF_000754665.1 Bison bison bison | reverse complement strand
TAAAATTCACAAAGAGGCAGTTATCTCCCTTGTAATAAAGAAATGAAGCAATCAAAGCCAGCTCATGATTGACACAGATGTTAGAATCAGCAGAAATGACCATAAAACAATTCCTATAACTATACTCAAAATGTTCAAAAAGTTAAGTTAGAGACATGGAATGCATTTTTTTAAAGTCCTAAATCAAACTTCTAGAAATGAAAAAATTCAAAGTGTAAGATGAAAAAAAAGAACACAGCGAATGGCATTTAATGACATATTAGACACTGTAGATGATTAGTGAACTTAAAGACTAAGCAAGAAATAATAACTAAAATAAACACAAACAACAAAGAAAAAAATTTTTAATGAGCAGAGCATCAGTGAACTGAAGAAAACTTTGAACAATCTAATCTCTAGATTAGAGACTCTAAAGAAGAGAAAGAAGGCAGGACAGAAAACATGTTTGAAGAAATAATGGCAACTTTCCCCCAAATCTGATGGAAACTATAAATCCCCAGATCCAAGAACTTTGACACTTTAAGCAAAAGAAACATAAAAAATGGCAAATCATATCATAAACAAATTGCTCAAAAATGATGATAAACAGAAAATTTTAAAAGAGCCAGAGGGAAAAAAGACACATTACATACAAAGGAATG
>NW_011447421.1:0-641 GCF_000754665.1 Bison bison bison | reverse complement strand
TCTCACTCCCAACTCGATGAACCCTCTGTGTTGTTTGCTTTAACATTAATTTTGGCATCTACAATGACTAAATTTCTGGAACCTATAATATAGGATCAGCCTGAAAAAACAAACAAAAAATACATAGGATCAGCCTGAACCCAATACAATCTAACCCTAATAGTTCGATACAAAATACAAATGAATAGTCACAAGCTTTGAGGGCTCTCTCCTTAATAAAACTGAATCATTACCCCACAAAATTGTAATCTTTAAAAAGAATGAAGTCAGTACATTTCTACTGACATAGGAAGTCATCAGTGGTAGAATTTAGAAACTAGGAAGTCACAGAAAAGTGGGTAAAATAAAAATCATCTTGGAAAAGAAAAAGTGATTTAATCTTTTGAAAAATAATTTCCCATCTTAATAATAAAGATAGTTATGATACATGTGCTAACCTTAGACTCAAGTTTAATTTTTGTTTTCTTTGGTAATTAGACAAAATTATATATTATGGAAAACTCTGCACTGCTTATTAACTGATGGTTATCATGTGCTAAGCACTTTACTTGTCATTTAATCCTCACAGTAACCTTCATCTTGTGCCCAGTCACTCAGTTGTGTCTGACTTTTCGAGACCCCATGGGCTGTAGCCTGCCCAG
>NW_011447420.1:0-641 GCF_000754665.1 Bison bison bison | reverse complement strand
TCTTATTCTTTAGCTTGTTTTTTTTTTTTTTTTTTAACACCAAAACTTAGAGCAAATTTGGAATGAAGAGAATGGTAAATGTTAGAAACATTTAAAATGAGTAAGATCTGAACTGACTTCACTTAGACATGACAGGTGATGTATCTGTATTTTGAGTTCTTACCTTGATGGACTAGCATTTGTATCATCAGTATTAATACTTGTCATTGTTTTTCCTTTTTAAAAATGAGCCTTAAAATTATTTATTTTACTTAGCTAAATTAAAAGTACATTTAGATATTACAGTGGAAGTTAAAGAATTACTTTTTTTTACCATATTAATATAAATGGGCTTTTAATATTTGGTTTGTATCATAGATCATGTGTCATATTTCTGCATCAGTGTAAATGTGATACTGACTGCCATTTGATCTTTTCTCATTAACCAACACAGATTTCAGCCTTACTTTGTCATATTCATCATGATGAGTATGACCAATCAATCTCAATTCATTAAGCAACTTAATCTAAATTATTTTGTGTTAGTGTCTTTTAGTTAATGATTATAAGCCCAAATGGTAAAGAATCCGCACGCAATGCAGGAGACCTGGGTTTGATCCCTGGGTTGGGAAGATTCCCTGGAGAAGGGAAAGGTTACCCAC
>NW_011447419.1:0-641 GCF_000754665.1 Bison bison bison | reverse complement strand
TGGCCACCCCAGTAAAGGGCAGAGGAAATGTGACTGACTCACCTTCTGTGCGCAGGGAATGCAAAGTGGAGCCCTGAGCTGGAGCCAGAGTTGCACAGAGACTGCCATATCCTGATTCGACCAGCAGGGGGCAGTAGCAGCTGGGAAAATGCTGGCTGCTGCAGGAGGGAGCCAAACCTTGCTGTTTTAATTTTCAAGCCTGCAAGTATTCCGAGTTGAGCAAATCATCCTTCCAGAGCCACCCGAGGTTTCCTTTAACAGCTCATGGTAGCTTATCTGCAGGAGCCTAGAGATGCTTTTCTAGAACATTCTACGTTTACCACGTCTGCCCATTTCCGGATGGCTCAGTCTGAACCTAGGGCAAATTGTGCTGTGGCAAAGTTAAACTGGTTCCTGTTTTTCTAAATTCCTTTTTCCCTCTGCTCACCGCACCCCATCCTGCCGCTTACCTGAGTGACACAATGCCCGTCCCAGAAAGCACCCCAAGCAGCTAGCTGTACCTGTCACTCATGCCCAATTTTACCTTGTTCTCCATCCCCACCCCCACCCCCATATAAACTCTGCAGTCCAGAGTCTTCAGATCAGATCAGATCAGTCGCTCAGTCGTGTCCGACTCTTTGCGACCCCATGAATCGCAGCAC
>NW_011447418.1:0-641 GCF_000754665.1 Bison bison bison | reverse complement strand
ATGAAAAGGATGTATTAAGAGAAATTCAAAAGGTAGAAGAATGTGAAGGACTCAGTGATTTGGGAAAAGGGATTAGGAGAAATAAAGGATGATTTATTTTTAATTAATTAATTTTTATTGAGGTATACTTGACTTACAATGTTGTGTTAGGTTAGATTCTGGTGTATAGCAAAGTATATTTATATATTAATATACATATATATTCTTTTTCACATTCTTTTTCCATTATAGTTTATTACAAGATACTGAATATCTTGTGCTATACAGTAGGACCTTGTTTTTTATCTCTTTTATATGCAGTAGTTTGTGTCTGTTAATCTTAATCTCCTAGTTTATCCGCTCTGCCACCGCCTTTTCCCTTTGGTAACTGTAAGTTGGTTTTCTGTGTCTGTGAGTCTGTTTCTGTTTTGTAAATGAGTTCATTTGTATAGGATGACATTTAAAACTAATTTTGCTTATTTGCTTTTGGCTGTGCTGGGTCTTCACGCTACGGGCTTTCCTCTAGCTGCGGTGAGCAGGCCTCCTCTCTAGTGGCCTCTCTAGTTGCAGAGCGCAGGCTCTAGAGCAGGCGGGTTTCAGTAGCTGTGGCATGTGGGTTCAGCAGCTGCAGCTCCCAGGCTCTAGAGCGCAGGCTCAATACT
>NW_011447417.1:0-641 GCF_000754665.1 Bison bison bison | reverse complement strand
TTTTTTTTTTTTAATCTCAGGCAGCTGTTTTGACCAGAACACTTTGCTGGACTATCATGCCCACATTTGATTATATTGTATTGGTTTCCCATAAAACTGCTTTTACTGATTTGCAGTTTGATATAAACTCACCAGATTATATTGAAGGTGTCTCTAAAAACACAGACCTATAAAACTCACTATAAAGATGATTAGGATGTTTCTCATTCAATCACGCAGTGTTTTCTCTCCATTACCCCCCACTTCAATTCAGGCATCTTGAAATTACTCCTCTTTTGGTGTAAGTATACAAAACAGCTTTAATTCTCCTGAACAAATAGAGGTTTTGTTTGTTCACTTGTTTTGGGGTAACTGAAAAACTTCTTTGTCTTTTTCTGTGCTATCTTTTTAGATAATCATAGAGCCAAATTGATTGCTCACATACAGTCTCAGCTAGGTCATAATGACATGCACAGGTCTTATATTACTGTCCTTTAAACTTCATATTATTTTTCTTCTACTTACAGTTAAAGATATGTCAATCTATTCATGAATTTCCTTATGCCACCATCCTGAGTAAAAGAAAGTATAGCCAATTAACTGGAATTCCTTTCTTATGTGTGCTTTTTATACTCACTTGCCACTTTATATAAGGGACCTGA
>NW_011447416.1:0-641 GCF_000754665.1 Bison bison bison | reverse complement strand
GTATTAATACAGTAGAGTTATATGTTACACAGTGTTTAGAGGTCAAATTTCAAATGATGAAAATTACCCTAAAAAAATTTTTTTTTATTACATCACTCACATGTGCCTGGGAAATGCTCACATGAGAGCCATTTAGGAATTGACATCAGCTGAAGAAATGTCAGACTTATGTCTTCCTTCTTACTCAGAGAAATACAATCAATGAGGAGACTTACCTGTAATACTACTATTATTGGGCATGTACATATAGCTTCATTAACATCAGTTAAATTCATATATTAGGCAAATCTAATAAGAGTTAATATTAACTGAAAACTTACTATGTATGACCAGTGGACCAAGAACATTTCATGCATTTTCCAATTCAAATTTTAATCTACCCCATGAGCTTTTCATCTTTTCTGACTATGGAAAGACTGACTTTCCTAAGGTCACAGAGTTAGCAAGTTGGAGAATTGCTTTCCCAACTGCAAATGACTCCAATGTGTATGTGCCTTCCACTCTGCACACGGTCTTCCTGGCTTGCAGTCTTCTCACCAGCCAAACAGATCCCTACTGTTAACTCACCGGGCTCCGTAACCATGTGGCCTACTCATTCCTCACTAGCTGTAGCTTCCCCCTTTATCTCCACCTCATACTTT
>NW_011447415.1:0-641 GCF_000754665.1 Bison bison bison | reverse complement strand
TGGAAAAGGTCAGTTTTCATTCCAATCCCAAAGAAAGGCAATGCCAAAGAATGTTTAAACTACTACACAGTTGCACTCATCTCACACACTAGTAAAGTACTGCTCAAAATCTCCAAGCCAGGCTTCAACAGTACTTGAACCATGAACTTCCAGATGTTCAAGCTGGTTAGAAAAGGCAGAGGAACCAGAGATCAAATTGCCAACTCCACCAGCAGGAGCATGGCGAGGATGGAGCAGGTTTACCTGGGCAGTTGATTGCAGGGTACATGTATCAGGCAAAAAGCCAATGAGCAGCAGGTGAGGTTGCTGCGGTGATCTCCTTCTAGTAGACCGTCCGTACTCAGCAGAGACCAGACCTAACCCTCCTCTTCCAGCCCAGCATCTGGTGTGTTTTCACAGAACCTCTGTGGGATAACAAAAGACCGAGACTGCCAGCACCAAGGTAGTGTGTTCAACATTATTATGCAGCTGTAAAAACAGTTAATATCACACAGAACCGAAGGGAATGTGGAGAGCAGGAGGGGGAACCTGGGTCCCCATTGAGACCCTCTCAGCGAGGCTGGGCCTGGGTCGGGCTTGGAGGGTGTGACTGAGAGTTTGCTGGACAGGACGCCACATTTAGAGAGCCTCCCGCAGTGTAG
>NW_011447414.1:0-641 GCF_000754665.1 Bison bison bison | reverse complement strand
TTTGCAGGACATCAACGGAGAAACAGACAGAGAATAGGCTGATGGACATGGGGAGAGGGGAGGAGAGGGTGAGGTGTATGGAGACAGTAACACGGAAACTTACACTGCCATATGTAAGCTAGATAGCCATTGGGAATTTGCTGTCCGGCTCAGGAAACTCAAACAAGGGCTCTGTATCAACCTAGAGGGATGCGATGGGAGGGAGATGGGAGGGAGGTTCAAGAGGGAGGGGATGTATGTGTACCTATGGCTGATTCATGGTGAGGGTTGACAGAAAACAACAGAAGTCTGTAAATCAATTATCCTTCAATAAAAAATAAATTAATTTAAAAAAAGAAAAATGGCGATGACTATAGAAAGAAGAGTGTAACGAGTCAAAGGTCCAGGAAACGAACCTGATGGCGACCCCGAGGAATTTCCCTGGTGCGTCTGCCCCTGCTTCCTCATCTGCAGTTAGCCGCACCAGTCTCATAGGCTTCTGCTGCTGCTGCTAAGTCGCTTCAGTCGTGTCCAACTCTGTGCGACCCCTGAGACGGCAGCCCACCAGGTTCCCCCATCTCTGGGATTCTCCAGGCAAGAACACTGGAGTGGGTTGCCATTTCCTTCTCCAAGGCATGGAAGTGAAAAGTGAAAGTGAAGTC
>NW_011447413.1:0-641 GCF_000754665.1 Bison bison bison | reverse complement strand
GCCCAGTAAGATGAGTGAAAACTGTTGATAAAGGCCCCCAAAGACTTGTCAGTAATCTTAAATTACTGCTAAGCTTTACCTACAGATGGCTGCAGTTTTCCAGGGCACCCATGAAGAGGGTGAATGCTCTGTACACCCATGAATAGGATGGATGCTCTGGCCCAGTTGAGGAGGAGCCTAGGTAAGATGGCCTATGGACTTGTCTACATAACCTGCCAAGATTCAGACTTTCCCTTGGCGGGACCATGGCAATAAATGGTTTTTTCTAATGGTGATGAAGCCATGAATGGAAACATTAAATTTAGCATTTATTGAATAAAAATCCTTTAGATGTTTTCTCAAAGACATTCTTAAAACAGCCCCAGTTTCACCTAATATAGCATCCCCCAGATGGTTCTGGCATTGTATGTTCCAAGCACAATGTCCCTGTATTATATGAAAGGATGCTTTGAGAATGTACATCCTCTGATCTATATTTGTATGTATCTCTGGAAGAGCTTAAGTTCTACAGCTTTTTAGCCTATCACTTGAGCCTTGTTCTTAAGCATCATACTTTGAATGTTTGTTAACTGCTTTTATAATTAATGAGTAGGTTCAGTGTGATACCTGGAGAAGGAAATGACAACCCATTCCAGAATTCT
>NW_011447412.1:0-641 GCF_000754665.1 Bison bison bison | reverse complement strand
TGTCGGTGATGGGAGGTGCGTGGGCCCCGAGGCAGAACCCCATCCCAGCTCTCAGGGCCATGCTGGACGCTGACGGGACCCCGCAGAGGTGAAAGGCGTCCCCACCCCCACCCCCAGCCTGCCTCTTGAAATGGACAAGATCACGTCTGTCTCTCAGGGCTGAGGGTAACAACGGGAGGATTTAGGGAAACGAGATCCTGGGTTGGAAAGGCTCAGGACTCAAACTGGCAGCCCACCCCCAGCACTTCATGGCTCTGGCCGGATCTCTGAGTCCGCTCCCCAACCTGTGAAGCGGGGTGATGATCTTGACCTCCCAGCATCCTGAGCAGCCAAGGTGAGCCCAGAGGGTGGGCTGCAGAATTCTGGGAGCTTGGCAAGGCTGGGGACCAAGGTGCTCAGGAAACAAGGGCGAGTGGTGAGGTGGTCTGTGGTCCAGTCTGGCGCTCAGGCTTGGGCACCAGGAAGGCTGGATGGGAGTCCAGGGTCTGCCGTTTCTTGACTGAGAGAGCTGGGACAGGAGACGAACCTCAGTGCCTCCGTTTGCTTTCCCATCAGAAGCAGAATCCCAACACCCATCGGTGTGGGTGTGAGGAGGCCCCCACCCATCACCCCCCTCCTGCATCATGTCATCAGGTGGCCTC
>NW_011447411.1:0-642 GCF_000754665.1 Bison bison bison | reverse complement strand
ATCTCATTTTTTTTGTCTTTTTTTTTTTTTTTAATACATTCTTGAAATCATTGCTAGCCCGCCCCCCAAGTGTTTAGTAAACTGATGTTAATGTTGGAGGAGAGAAAAAAGGTGGATAGTACTTTTCATAAATGAGAAGACAGATGTGTGGGTCAAACCAGGCATGGTTGTCAAAAGTCTTTGAATTGTGAATATTTGCATTCTTCAATATAATTTTTTGAATAATTCCCAATTATGAAGCACCTTTTATAGGCCAGAAAGTTCTAACCAGTTTTACTGCATCAAATTTGGTCATGTAAAAGGTGATTTGACTCAATCATGTAGACAAGTCAGTGATTCAAGAAGTATGATTTTTATCAACTGAAAGAGAAATATTTGTTAGTGCACTGTTTGAGTTTTGAAGCCTCTGACTTCTCAGAATGATTCTGGTTTTTAGAATTCCATATTTAGTAGAAATTTATGGCAAGTAAGATTACATATAAAAAATCTATAAAGATTTTACGGTTTTACATTGTGGATTGCTATGCAGACAAGAAAAATAAGTTAAATAATGTGAAAGGTATGGCAGGATATAAGGTGGAAACGATTATCTAAAAATTTGGGTTTTAGTTAGATGTGTTTATGTCAGACAATAAGGTGGTT
>NW_011447410.1:0-642 GCF_000754665.1 Bison bison bison | reverse complement strand
GTTGGGTTTGTCTTTGTTTCTTTCTCTTTAGTCACTAAGTTGTGTCAGACTCTTGCGACCCCGTGGATTGTAGCCCGCCAAGCTCGTCTGTCCATGGGATTCTCCAGGCAAGAATACTGGAGTGGTTTGCCATTCCCTTCTCCCGGGGAGCTTCCCGATCCAGGGATCGAACCCCGGTCTCCTATTCTTTATCTACGGAGCTTCTGGGAAGCAATGACATGTAGATAGAAGCATGAATAGATAATACATAGAAGGATGGATAGAAAGATGGAAGGTTGGATAGATGGATGGACTGATGCATAGACAGAGAGATAGATAGACACCCATATACATACAGTGATACACAGATGGATACATAGATAGCTATCTGTATCCATCTGTATAACAAAATGAACATGAAGACCCGTAAAGGACAGAACCTGTTTTCTGTCCAGGTGATGGGCTAATATTAATCCCTTTTGGGGTTTGTTTCTTATACGTAAGAACATATGGTTCTGATGAATAAAATACGCAATGGTTCTTATGAATAAAGTACTGAAGACACTGGTGGCGTCTGTCATGTACTTCGAAATGTCGCTCTTCACTTTTGCAATCTAGGAGTTCATCTTTTCCAGCCAACTACACGCTTGTTGATAGGACCTG
>NW_011447409.1:0-642 GCF_000754665.1 Bison bison bison | reverse complement strand
TGAGAAGCCTGCCCCCCGCAACTAGAGAGCAGCCCCCACTGGCAGAAACTAGAGGAAAAGCCTGACCAGAAGTGCAGACCCAGCAAAACCCAAAATAAATAAATGAAATAATCAGCAGTATTCTCTGCTCATAATGTGACCAGATGAGAGGTCAGATGGAACAGGATAAATAAGACCATTTATTTCAGTGTTGAGATTCATTCTGCTACCTAGATTTCCTATTATTGCTGTTATTTGCATTAGGAATATTTATTGCTTTTTCTCATCAAGTGTTTCTCTGTAAGTTCCTTAGTCAACCCCGGGACTAAGGCCTGATGGAAAGAGCACCAGCTTGGAAAGAGATACTCGAGAATTCACAACTTGGACCTTCATTCACAAGGAGCATGATCACAGACCAGTTACTAACTTCTTTACCCTGTTTCCTTTACAACATGGACTGGGGTAAGGATGAGATAATATATATAGAATGTCTGGAATCAAGCAGGCTAATCCTCTACAAGACAAACTACCATTTATGGAGCACTGACCATGTGACAAGCAGAGTGCTGACTGCTTTCTATGGGTCATCTCACTTAGGATTCAATAAACAGTGGCTGCTATAAATAACTCTAGATTAAACGGTTCTCTGATGTACAAAAATGA
>NW_011447408.1:0-642 GCF_000754665.1 Bison bison bison | reverse complement strand
TTTCTGTGACAGTTTCTGACTTGAAATCTTTTTTTTTTTTAATCTTTTTGTAGTTATTACCATTTTTTCCAAGCATGATTTTACTGAGCTCATTTAGCATCTCTATGATGATTATCTTAAATTATCAGTTAATTTATAATACTCATTTCTTTAAGGTCAGTACCTGGAAATTTATTTTGTTCCCTGGGTTGGGCCATGTTTTTCTGTTTCTTCATGTGATTGGTTACTTTGTGTTGTAATCTGCACATTCAAAACAGCATCTACTTCTTCCTCTGTTTTTGGACTAGCTTCATGCAGGGAAGGCCTTCACCCACTAGCCTGAATAGAGATCTTTGGGGCCTCTTAAACCTTTCTTGCAGATGTGTCTTCTCTGGGCTTGTGAATATAAATGTCCAATTAGAGATGTTTTGCAGGCTCTTTCTTCAAGAGTTCATAATCTCTTTTTCCCTCTATTGTCTTTTTGTGGTACTGCAGGTTTTCTGGACCTGCCATAAACCACCCAGCTCTTTTCTGTTTTCAAAGAACCACACCCCCCTCCCCCCAGGCATCTAGAATATCTCAGGTCCCATCAGCACTCCAAGTCAAATGAGATGGAAATTCATTCGTCTGGCATACCTCCCACCCTCCAAAAGAAGCCAGACA
>NW_011447407.1:0-643 GCF_000754665.1 Bison bison bison | reverse complement strand
ATAGTTTTCAAATCTAGAGTTTATATTGATATTGCCAGTTTAAATTTAACATTATGATTTTCTCCTATTTTATGTTTGTATCTCATTTCTCTTGCATTCTACTTTTAATGTGCTTTCTTATTTGCTGTATCCTATAATATATATAAATAGTTTAGTATAGTTTTCAAAGGTCAATTTCAGAAAGAACAAACAAAGTGGGGCTAATGTTCTTGATTAAAAATGACTAAAAAATCAGAAAACCAAATATAAAGGATGAATATTGATTGGATTCTGGGTAGGAGAAACAAACAAAAAAATCATCAATAAAAAGTTTTGGGTACCCTAGGGGAAAATGGTATTGTAAAATTATAATTAATGTTTGTTGGTGGGGTAACAGATTGTAGTTACCCCACAATCTATAAGGGAGACTCCCCTTATTCCTAAGAGATGGTTGCTTGAGATATTTAGAGGTGATGTATCCTGGTATGTCCAACTTAGTTTCAAATGGTTAGATAAAAAAGCATAAATACATGCAAAGACAGTAGAAACATATAAAGTAAAAAGAACCATTTCCTTTTAAGAAATCATTTTCTTAAAAAAAAAAAAAAAAACCAATAGCTGATTCCACGTCTGAAGCAGGGAAATGCCAAATAAAAACAAATCT
>NW_011447406.1:0-642 GCF_000754665.1 Bison bison bison | reverse complement strand
GGAGAAGGGAAAGGCTACCCACTCCAGTATTCTAGCCTGGAGAATTCCATGGACTGTATACTGCATAGGGTTGCAAAGAGTTGGACACGACTGAGTGACTTTCACACTCACACTCACCTCAGTCAGTCTAATAACAAGTCAGGCTATACTGGACATAGTGCTAGTACGGTCATTGTACTAGACATGGCACTAGGGACTGGCGAAATAAATAGTCCCCAGCTTCATAGAGCTTATAGTTTTATTAAATAAATAGGTATAAAAGCAAATTAACACTAATAATGAAATAATTGAAAATTGTGAGACATTTTCAGTTCTCATGAGGGAAATTAATGCTATGTAAAAAAGCAGAAAGCAGGGCTTGTTTAATTTGGGACAAAGTCAGATAAAGCCTCACTAAGAAGTGACATATCAGCTGAAATCTCAAGGATAAGCAGTCAGGCAGAATGCAGGGAAAGGCAATCTTCGCAGAAGGAACAGCATATGCAAAGGTCCTGAGAATGGAAAGAGCTTGAAACGTACCTTTAGGGGAAGGATAGCCTTGTGATTTAGAGCATGCAATACAGGTTCTGGCAGACTGGGCCCCCAAAGTCCTTCTTCTATTGTTAGCTCTGAGACCTTAGACAAGACACTTAACTTCTCTGT
>NW_011447405.1:0-642 GCF_000754665.1 Bison bison bison | reverse complement strand
TGTAACAATTAATTTCCTATTTATTTACTTCTTACACTTTTGATTTTGAAACATATGCTTACAAAGGAAAGGAGGCAAGGACTCTATTTGAATTTTTTTGTTTGTTTTTACATATACTGAATATTTTTTATGTGTTACTAAGAATTCTGGCTAAGGTCATCAGTGTCAGATATGAAGTAACTGTTCACAAAAATATGACACAGACACATTCTCCATGATTGCAAATGCCTAAGTGCTCACATTATTCTTCATGAACCACATGCTTCAAGTAGCGATCAAGCCTAGCCATCGTCCTTCTCATGGGCAATGTGGCATGAAGAAGAGGCCCATCTTTGTGACATGCCATGTTTCACTGCCAGCATGAGAGGATCTGGGTTTTTTTTTTCTCTTTTTTGGCCAGTCATTTGGTAAGTAATGATATGGTAGCTCAAATATGTCATTTTTCAGCAGTAACTATCATAATTTCTATTGGTGCAGAAAATCAACAATGGTTGTTCACACTGACTGAAGACTCACTGCACAATGAAAGACAGGTGTTTTCACAACAGTGGCACTTGTACTAGGGCCTCGAAAACCAAACAAGGTATGAAAAGTGTTGCGTGTGTGTGCATTTTTTGTTTGTTTGTTTTTTTTTTAGTGAAT
>NW_011447404.1:0-642 GCF_000754665.1 Bison bison bison | reverse complement strand
TCTTCCCTTGACTTCAAGGTCAAGGACTTTGTCCCATTCATCCTTATGCCCTCAGCATCGAGCTCAGCCTGGTATGGTGAGTCCTAAACAAATGTTTGCCAAATGACTGAACAGAGGGCTAGAAAAGTCCTGAAATCTTTTTCCTTCCATCTTCTGCTAGTCCAGCTCAGTTCCTCAGACATTTAACAGGTGCCTGTGATAGTCCTGGCTCCTTGTTAATATGGAGAGGAGGCTATGAAAACAAGCCCCACACTTCTCTGGCCTTTGAAGCTTCTCCAACCAGCTGTATCTTTTCAAAATAGCCCTCAAGGGAAGAAAGATGAGATCTAATTCAGCGGATTCCCACTGCTTCCATGTGTGAGCCTGAACTTGCCTGGCCCTCACATGTGGGATGCTGTGCCAGGGTGGTCCAGCCCAGGCAGACCAAAGCATCCTGCCCCCTCAGGTGCTGCTGGGACAGCACTGCTCCTAAGCTTTTGAATTGGAAGTTTCAGATCAGCTTTTCCCAGTGTACAACAGCTCTGATCAAGGTACCACTTCCCATTCATTCATTCCATTTCGTAAGCACTAGACAGGCTTTGGCTGGTTGAGGGGTGGGGTTCAGGACTTTAGAGACAAGCAGGGGAGAGGAGCAGGATTACC
>NW_011447403.1:0-642 GCF_000754665.1 Bison bison bison | reverse complement strand
CTCCAGTGTTCTTGCCTGGAGAATCCCTGTGGACAGAGGAGCCTGGCAGGCTGCAGTCCATGGGGTCACAGAGTTGGACACAACAGAGTGACTAAGCACAGCACACATATCACAGACTTGTTTGGGGCTTCCCTGGTGGCTCAGACAGTAAAGAATCTACCTGCAGTGTGGGAGACATGGGTTCAGTCCCTGGGTGGAGAAGATCCTCTAGAGAAGAGAATGAGAAGGAACTGGCTACCTACTCCAGTATTCTTGCCTTTAGAATCCCAAGGACAGAGGCTGCAAAGTTTCCTTTCTCTGTAGCCTTTAGTAGAATATTTCTAAGAATGTATCCAAGATATGTTATCATGTGGTTTTTCTGATTAGTCCATATATTATTAATCATCTCCTGGCAACTGATTGATCTATCCTTAGATCTTCATCTGAAAAAGCTTCCTTCTTATTTGAGTCCTAAGTTGATATCTTTACACTTCTCATAGAAATTACATTAAAAATTACTACCCTAATTGTCTTAAGTGATCCTAAGAAATGTCTTTACCATTCTCCCTTCTCATTAGCTCTGCTTTCTCTAGGTTCTGCTTTCTCATTAAAAAAAAAAAAAAAGCTATTTTTCCTTCTACCTCAAGATAGGTTATTGTAGTG
>NW_011447402.1:0-642 GCF_000754665.1 Bison bison bison | reverse complement strand
ACATGCTCATAGGTAATTATAGAAATCTTCAGAAGAAAAACTTTGATAATTCAGAGAGCAGAGAGGTTACTTTTGGGTAAGGTTGGAGGGAAGGTGTCATGGAAGAGATGACATTCAGGTGGGCCTCCCAGATTTTCCACATGTAGAAACAGAGAGGAGATGCAGAATGGAACGCGTGATGAAAGCTCCAGGAGGGGGGAAGCACTAGATTGGTAAAGTCTGAGGAAAGCTCATTTCTCTGGAAAGAGTGTGAGAAGTAGGCAGTGGGGTGTGCCCTATATTACCCCATCGGCCCCTGTCTGTCCTTTCCTCTCGGCGTGCTTCAGGAGGCCCATCTGTATGGAGTGCGTGGCCGGTGTCCTTGTTCTCTGGCTTCTGACTGGGTGCAGTCGGTGCGAGGCTCCAGCAGGAGGCTGGAGGGCTGGAAGTGGCAGGAGTTGGTTGGGGAACTGGGTAGCGGGGCTTTGTGTCCACAAGGGCCAGGTGTCTACTCATAGGTGTCTGCCACCAGCCCCAGCACTTTTTACCCATGTATGCCAAGCATCCCATGGGTTAGAATGGGTTTAGCAAATAGTCTGGTACCAGCCAGCAACAGACAGGATTGCACTGCAGCTCCACTGAGGGTTGACCCTGAATGATTGT
>NW_011447401.1:0-642 GCF_000754665.1 Bison bison bison | reverse complement strand
AGGGCTGAAGGGAAAAGAAATGAGTAGGTCTGCAAATCAGACCCAGGCTTACTTATCCAAATAGTTGCATGTGCAGAAGAGGTAGAAATGAGAGTTTAGTTTGCCTAGCCAGGCTCTGTTTAGACCTGTTATCACTTTAAAACAAGAAACAGGATGTAGAACATAGGTTCATTCCTTAAAAGACCATCATGAATTAGGCTGCAACTCTTCATTTTTTAGAGAGCAAGTAGGTAGATGAGCTAAGAAGAGGGTGGATAGTAGAGGAAGGTCTGATGTGGAGAGAAAGGACTGAAAGTCTCTCTCTGTCCTACCCTGGCCATTGGACTTAGTTTGATTGATAGGCTGTCATCCATCACTCAAGCATGCTTTTGCCTTGAGCATGACTTCAGTTTGACAAATGCTTTGTTATTGTAACAAATGCTTTGTTGTTCTTGCTGTATATAACCTTTCCTTAGGCCAACTTCTGTAGCATCTCCAAGTGTCCTCACTCAGCCATGCAGTCATTACTAACACCTAGACTATTGATACATTAGATTTATACCTAGTCATTTTTTTAATCACTCTAGCAAACATACACACACACACAACATTTTACTAGCAGGTAGTTGATAAATATTTATTAAATTAATGCTGTGTGTCAGT
>NW_011447400.1:0-642 GCF_000754665.1 Bison bison bison | reverse complement strand
CAACATTCAAAAAACGAAAATCATGGCATCCAGTCCCATCACTTCATGGCCAATAGATGGGGAAACAATGGAAACAGTGACAAAATTTATTTTCTTGGGCTCTAAAATCACTTCAGATGGTGACTGCAGCCATGAAATTAATAGACACTTGCTCCTTGGAAGAAAAGCTATGACAAACCTAGACAGCATATTAAAAAGCAGAGACAATACTTTGTCGACAAAAGTCCATATGGGCAAATCTATGAACAGCAGCAGCATAAAGCCAACAATAATATCTAAAATAAAACATACAAGATTGTGTATGATTAACACACCCCAATACTTCCAATGTCATTGCTGCCTTTGACACAACTTTCCTGCTTTCTTGTGATTTTCTGCAGCATGACATTCTTCCCAGGCCTCAGCAGGGGACCCTGGAAACGTCACTGAATTAAGACTGACATCATTTTTTTTTTTTCATTTCATATGAACTGAAGTTAATGTAGTCTACATGACAGTCTGAAAATTGTTCAAATAGTAAATCACTCAAATGCAATGAAATGTGTTTTTTTTTAATTTTTTTTTCCAAAAAAATTCATTTTTTTGGAACTGAATAAAAGTGTCATAATAGAGTTCCCTTTTCTCCATACCCTCTCCCCATCT
>NW_011447399.1:0-642 GCF_000754665.1 Bison bison bison | reverse complement strand
ACAACAAAATTCTGTAAAGTAGTTATCCTCCAATTTATACACACACACACACACACACACACACACACAAAGCAAAACTGTTACCTTGTCTCAACATTTTTATGTTTTCATTTCTGCTATAGTTTAAAATAAATGTTTCTACATAGTGACTCCATTCCTGTATTCTGTACAATGTGTTCTAAATAAAAACTTTTAAGGACATTGGGCTTAAAAGATCTTTTAGAGGCTATTTGGTATAGATGTCTTCATATGAGACGTTTTGTAAGAGGCCTTTTTTTTTTTCTTTTACTATAATAAGATATTCTTTTTGAAACTCCCAAGAGAGAGAAATTCTCTCTTACTCATACATGTAACTATACAATTTCATGATCATCAACTCTTTCATTCAATTGCAAATTCAAATATATTTCACTTAAGATGTACAAGTAAATATATTTGAGTTGCCTAGTAGATGTATAGCTAAAAGAAAATGATTCTTTTTATTTTCTTGCAAAGTAACAAAATCTCTACTTAACAGGACTTTTTATTTTTATTTTTTTAACAGGGCTTTAAAGAGTGACCTACAAGATATCTTTAGGAAATTTTGATCTCTCCCTAGTCACCTAAGACTACAATATTACATATTCTGGAATACAAAAATTT
>NW_011447398.1:0-642 GCF_000754665.1 Bison bison bison | reverse complement strand
TGGGAAGTATAAAAAGGGAGGAATAATGGCCCCTTCTTTGGGGTTGGTCTGCTCCCATGTCTCAAAAGTGTACTATCTGCAGTCTGTTTAAAGAAAAATCTGTCTGCTTGAATTGTAACTGATCTGTAACCAGTCTGTTGTTTCAAATCCTTGCTACCACAAGAGGAGAGCCAAGAAATCCTACCTGAGTTATAATTAGTCTGTCATTCCAAATCTTTCTTACAATGAAACAAGAACTGGAGGAGAGAAATAAACCAATTTGACAATTCTCTCTTGATGATGTGGTTCCAGTACTAAGCCATCAGCTGCTGGAAATTTTATGGTGAAACAAAAATCTGACTTGATATTTTAAATAATTTTATGTTGCAGTTTGGAAACACAGAAATTTTTTTAACTGAATAAATTCCCTGTCTCTCCTGTCCTAAACAACTTCTAGTTCCCTAAGTGTGACATGGTGACATAAGTCCCATTCTCAACTTGTTCTCCAGGGCAAAATCTCCTAATTTTTCCAAACTAAGCTTACCTATCTATTTTGAATTGCCTCTCATATTCATGATAAATTACCAGCTCAAAAGTACTGGTTATCTCAAATTTTCCACAACCATAGAAGATATAATCATTCTCTGCTGCTTCGCATAATTG
>NW_011447397.1:0-642 GCF_000754665.1 Bison bison bison | reverse complement strand
TAGTGGAGTCCAGGTGAATAATCATCCAGGCACATCAGTGTGTTCAGCTAGGAAACATTTCTGAGTCTTTGTGTCTGGATATTTTTACTGGTGTTTCTTTGTGTAGCTATGATTGATTAATTCATTGGCCATATGTTCAAATTCAATCTCTGACCTCTCTGATCCCTCCACCAGTCTCTTCCTGGAGATACAACTGGCTGAACGTTCCAAATCTTCTAATCACTAGTGGTTGGTCTTTCTGTCGACCAGTCCCTACTCTGAGCTATCTAAGGACCCACCAAAAATCACTTCATTAGCTTAACAAAGACACTTGTGTCACTTAGGAAATTCCAAGGGTTTATGAGGCTCTGTGCCAGGAACCTGGGATAAAGAACAGATATATTCTTTATTATACCATGAAAGTTGACCAGTTAAACTCAGTAGATTGCTTCTAGAAATGCAAAACAAATAACAGAACTTAGTATTGTACCAACAGTAAGACCATGCCCACAGGTCCACCTCATATTTCTTCCAACACATATATACAGTTTGAGAAGAAATACTTTAAAAGGGCATTCCTAGATTTTGTCCCCCTTTATCAGATCAGATCAGTCGCTCAGTCGTGTCTGACTCTTTGCGACCCCATGAATCGCAGCACGCCAG
>NW_011447396.1:0-642 GCF_000754665.1 Bison bison bison | reverse complement strand
GTGTCTGCCTCTTTGTGCCCCCACGGACTGTAGCCTGCCAGGCCCCTCATCTGCAGGGGTTAATAGTCTGCCGCCTGTTGCTCTGGCTAAGCCATGAGAAAATCACCATGGGAAAAGAATAAAAGCAAAATATAGCATAACCCAAATAAAAGTACATTGGGTTGATCAGCTGGGGTTGTCATATTCTGCTAAGCTAAGGAAAAACATAGTGTGGACCTTGGAACGCTGGGTCAGCGCAAGTTCAGAACACTGCTTGTGCACACACTAAGATGTTTTCCCAAGGCATATGCGGGTCTATGACCTCTAGGTGATAGCCCTCGTACAAGAAAATAACAAAGATAGTTTAAAGTAATCAATAAAATAGGAGATGTGACCGGGGACACAGGAGGCTGACTTCATCGTAGCACAACAGATACTTTCTGCTTGCCAAGACACTAAATAAGAATGATGTGGCTCCAAGGAACAGGGCTCTTGACCCAAGAGGTCTTGAGTTCCCTGGTCCCATCTTTAAAACTCTAATTCTGTCTCTAGTTCCTTTTTCCCAAACTGTGCGTTGACAATTTTTGATCCCTACCTGCTGTACTGACCGCAGCACTTGCCCATGGGATTCTCTGGGCAAGAATACTGGAGTGTGCTGCCATG
>NW_011447395.1:0-642 GCF_000754665.1 Bison bison bison | reverse complement strand
TGATTCAATGAAGATCAGGATCAAAGTGAAAATGGATGGATAGTCATGACTATGATTTATTCAACCAAAAAGAAAAGGGGAGGAGGGGGCGTGTTGTTGCAGAATCTTTAATTCTGGATATTACTGACCAAATTCTCTAAGGAAGATAATGACCTCTCATTCTAGAGAAAATCTCATCCATTCATCTGATCTACAACAAACTCCATCTGAGGTATCTATGAAAACTTGCAAGGTAGCAAAAAGCCATGAACATTACAGTAACTCAGAGGGTTCTTTGTTTTTCAGGACCTTTATACACGTCTGGACTGAAAGTTGAATGAGAACACAAGCTTCCCCTTGTGTGTGATTTAATGACATCAACACTTTAAAGCTAGGCTGGCACAAGTCAATTGTACAAAAATGTAAAGAAACAAGTACAAAAATACAAAAACAATCCATTGATATAAAAAATAATTGGGTAAATCACAAAATGGTTGGTGCAGCTATACCAAATTTTCATTTGATTCCCTCTGTTCACTTAATTAAGCTCAACTAGACTTTATTTTTTGCAGCTCCAAAATCGCTGCAGATGGTGACTGCAGCCATGAAATTAAAAGACGCTTACTCCTTGGAAGGAAAGTTATGACCAACCTAGATAGCATA
>NW_011447394.1:0-642 GCF_000754665.1 Bison bison bison | reverse complement strand
AGCGACCCCATGGACTGCAGCCTACCAGGCTCCTCCGTCCATGGGATTTTCCAGGCAAGAGTACTGGAGTGGGGTGCCATTGCCTTCTCCGACTACTACAGTAGTGACTGCTTATTAGTTTACTTCTTGAATGAAATACGGGTGGAAGTGTTAGTTGCTCAGTTGTGTCCAATTCTTTGTGACCTCATGGACTGCAGCCCACAAGACTCTTCTATCCATGGAATTCTCCAGGCAAAAATATGGACTGGGCTGCCATTCCCTCCTCCAGGGGATCTTTCCCACAAAGACATCGAACCAAGGTTTCCTGCACTGCAGGCAGATTCTTTACCATCCGAGACACACATTTATTAACACACCTTTAACAAAGCAGATAGGTCATTAATTCTAATATATTAAATGTTGTATAATATTTTTATCCTACAAAGGAAAGAAATGACTGTAGAAAAGTAAGATAAGCTGTATGTAAAAATACAGCTCAGGGACAGTTATCCATGATGTGACACAGTGATTGTCTTGGATGACTAGCATCAACAACTGCATTGCAGCTTCTGCATCAGCTTCTATCAAACACTCTGCCAGAGCTGTTGCCAAAAATAGATCTATTGTGGATATTACCTCAATTCTCAGGTTCCAGTGGAAAGT
>NW_011447393.1:0-642 GCF_000754665.1 Bison bison bison | reverse complement strand
TGAGCAAACTCTGGGAGATAGTGAAGGACAGGGAAGCCTGGCATGCTGCAGTCCACGGGGTCACAAAGAATTGGACACGACTTAGCAACTGAATGACAGCAACGAACAGCAATGGTTCCCATTCCCTTCCCAAGCCCCTGCCTGCAAGGGGCCAGGTAGCAGTGAGTAAGTAAGGCAACGTGAGGGGAGGGGACAGGGCACTGCGGAGGCGTGAATTCAGTCAAAGGAAGCATCTCTCCCAGTCGACTTGCCAGAGGGCAGCTAACTGTCATCTCTGCGCCTAATCAGTGGGGTCAAGTCCAAGCCCCAAATGCAGCACTTGCGGCCCTACACAGTGCAGCTCCAGAAGTCCCAAGGGGCCTCAGTCCTGCCACGCTCCCCACCAACCACAAAGACCACAATGATTCCTTTCCGACTAGCTTCCCTTCACCAGAGCGCCACAAGCTCCTAGAGGGTAAATGGTCCTCCCCTTTCCCCAGAGCCTGTCAGGCACAAAAACTTCCACTGCCTGTTGAATAGACAGTGGACACTGAATAATGCAGGCTTCCCATGTGGCTCAGTGGTAATGAACCTGCCTGCCAATGCAGGAGATGCAAGAGATGAAGATTTGATCCCTGGGTCTGGAAGATCCCCTGGAGGAAG
>NW_011447392.1:0-642 GCF_000754665.1 Bison bison bison | reverse complement strand
TCATAGCTGTGTTAGTGGAGTGAACCGTTGGGCAGGATTAGGCAGAAACTGCTGTTTTAAAAGTTTCTTTTTTTTCTTTCTTTCATTTATTCCTTTGTTTTGGGAGAAAGGATAAAGAAGCGTGGTAATGTTTAGGCTGTGATCCCCCAGCCCCAGATGACCCAGGGATCCAGATCAACGTTTAAGAAAAAAACTGATATCAGAAATAAGTTGAAAAGACCAGAAAACTACCCTCGAGAACCACAGTCAGCAGTTTGTTCTAGCAAGTGAATTTTCTGTCCTAACTTCGTGACTATAGAGAGTAATCAGGAATAACTTTGACCTGCAGTTAACTTTAAAGTTACGACCCAGGTCAAGGACGGTGAGAAGGAAGGACAGTCAGGACCTTTCAGAGTCAGGTGAGAAAAGGAGAGTTAGGCAATAGGTTACATGCCTGAAATTACAGCAAGTGGCAGCCTGGAGCAGCAAGAACTGGCCCACAGTTTGGGGCATCTTTTGATAAGCAGTGTGCTAAGAAATAAATATATATTCCTTTTTAGAACAACCCTGCGATTCAGGTGTCACTGCCACGGCACAAATTTTAAAAATACACAACTGAAAACCAGAGTTAAGTCGTATGATTAAGGCAACACCTTGGGTGAG
>NW_011447391.1:0-642 GCF_000754665.1 Bison bison bison | reverse complement strand
GGCTGGCTTCCCAGGTGGTGTTAGTGATAAAGAACTCGCCTGCCAATGCAGAAGATGTAAGAGATGGGGTTTTGATTCCTGGGTCAGGAAGATACTCTGGAGAAGGGCATGGAAATCTACTCCAATATTCTTGCCTAGAGAATCCCACATACAGAGGAGTCTGGCAGGCTAGAGTCCATAGGGTCACAAAGAGTCAAACACAACTGAAGTGACTCAGCACACAGCACAGCACAGCAGTGGCCACATGACCTCTGCTGCCTGACTTAAAGAGGTAAATTTTATTTCTTCTAAAAACAAAAGTATATTGAAAAATGTCATTAGAAAAACAGGATATATTAAAGTTTTAATGAATAATTTCTGCTTTTTTGGGGGAAAAATCTTTTGGAGACACTGCAGGATGGTAGTTTTGGTGAAATTTACATAAAGTATTTGGGTTTGATATATGTATTATTTTTCAGCTTTCCTAACAATATAAAGTTGATAGTCCCCTGGACTGCAAGGAGATCCAACCAGTCCATTCTAAGGGAAATCAGTCCTGGGTGTTCATTGGAAGGACTGATGCTAAAGCTGAAGCTCCAATACTTTGGACACCTCATGCGAAGAGTTGACTCATTGGAAAAGACTCTGATGCTGGGAGGGATT
>NW_011447390.1:0-642 GCF_000754665.1 Bison bison bison | reverse complement strand
TGGAGGAGCCTGGTGGGCTGCAGTCCATGGGGTCACACAGAGTTGCACACAACTGAAGCGACTTAGCAGTAGCAGCAGCAGCAGCAGCAGCAGGGTCTCCTAAAAAGACATGTTGCCCCTGTAGCACTTGGTTAATGCCCTGCTTTGGGCCAGACCATGTACCCAGACTCCTTTGCTCAGTGACAGAGAGCTTGATCCCTCAGATGGGGGCAGGTGGGGAGTAGCAGGCCCAGGCAAGGCCAGACGAGATGGCTCCCTCTCCACCCTGCCGGACCCAGGACACCTCACAGACGGCAATGGCTGCCCTACCCACACCTCCTCAGGTCTGGAATGACTGGGGCTTGGGAGGGGGAGGCCACAGGGGCCCCAGGCACCCAGAGCTGAGAGCAGGCCCTCCCCTGTGCCCAGAGGCAGGGCCACCCTCCTGCACACCCTCACCCCGGTGACCCAGCAGTCTTTCCAGGAGAGGTCCCCAAGCTCAGGATGAGTGGGGGGTCACCCGTGTGCAGCCCCACCCTCCGCCTACTCCTGGAGCCGTGTCCAGGGCTGCTGGAACACCCCGGCCATCTCAGGGGTGTCCCAGGGACCGGGGCCAGTCCTGGTTCAGCGAGGTTGCACTCTTTGTCCAGCGCCTCCCTGCTC
>NW_011447389.1:0-642 GCF_000754665.1 Bison bison bison | reverse complement strand
TCCCTCTATACTCACTGTGTTGAGAGTTTTTATCATAAGCGAATGTCAACATTTGTCAAAAGCTTTTGCTGCATCTCTTGAGATGATCATATAGGTTTTATTCTTTATGCTGACTCATTTGTAGATATTGAATCTTCCTTGCATCTCTGGGGTAATTCCCCCTCCATTGTGGTGTATGATGTTTTTTTTGACCCAATTTTATTTTATTTTTAATTTTATTTTAATGTATTGTTGAATTGGTTTGCTAATGATTTGTGGAGATTTTTTTTTGCCACTACATTCATCAGTGATATTGGCCAGTCATTTCCTTTTGGGGCCTTTGTCTGATATCATTCTATGCTGGCCTCAGAGAATGAGTTTGGACATGTTCTTGCCTCTTCACTTTGGGGGATAGCTTGAGAATGATAGGTGTTAACTCTACTGTAAATACTTGGTAGAATTCATGTGAAGCCATCATGCTCTGAACTTCTGTTTATTAGTAGTTTTCTTTCTTTTTTTTTTAGCTGATTCAATTTCACTACTGGTAATTATTCTCTTCATATTTTCTATTTCTTTCTGATTCATTCTCAGGAGATTGTACATTTTAGATATTTGCTCATTTCTCCTAGGCTGTCGATTTTATTGGCATATAGTTCTTTGTAG
>NW_011447388.1:0-642 GCF_000754665.1 Bison bison bison | reverse complement strand
CAGTGATCATGGCCCGGGCACCCTCCATCAGTGCTAATAAATGTCGCAAGCAGCGAGCTGAAGCTGTGGACTGTGTGCCCCTTCCAACCGTGTTCCTCAAGACCCCCCTCCTTTGGTGGTGGTCTCACTGGAGCCCTGCAACCCTTCCACCACAGAGCTCCACTTGAGAAAGCTCGGGATTGAGTCTTCTGTTGGCACAGAGGGGAAAGCCCTTTGAAGATGCAAAGGGCGTGAGTCATTCATAATCACCCTGATTCATAAGCCAACTTCAGAGACCAGGTTCTCTTTCATACCCATTATGCCTTTATAATAGAGTCAGTTGGGCCAATACAGCAGTTCAGATACAAATTTCAGGACTCAGTAAGGTGAGACTCTATAGGGTAGGGTACTGTATATTTTTGAAAGAGAAGTTGAGTCTATTTAATTTTCCAAATTAATGGTATATAGAAGGCAATCTTTTAAAATCTCTACACCCTCATATAGCTCTGTTGGTAAAGAATCCACTTGCAATGCAGGAGACCCCAGTTCAATTCTTGGGTCAGGGAGATCTGTTGGAAAAAGGATAGGCTACCCACTCCAGTATTCTTGGGCTTCCCTTGTGGCTCAGCTGGTGAAGAATCTGCCTGCAATGCGGGAGACCTG
>NW_011447387.1:0-642 GCF_000754665.1 Bison bison bison | reverse complement strand
ATGGCTGCAGTCACCATCTGCAGTGATTTTGGAGCCCAAAAAAAATAAAGTCTGACACTGTTTCCACTGTTTCCCCATCTATTTCCCATGAAGTGATGACCTTGGCATGCTACAAATATAGACTTAAGTTAATAACTTTTAAAAATTGAGTCATTAAGTATATACAAACAATTTCTTATTGAAAGTCACAAAACAATTACAATCAAGAAAGTAATTCAAATCTAATATAGCATTTTTCTAATAGACTATGGAAGAATGTCACCTTGGCAACATTGCATTGCAACATGAAAAATCTGATCCTTAAAGGCTGCAAATAAACTGATGACATGTACTGAATAGCATGGAAAATATATCCCTTTTATAATCTTCAGGCTAATAAGTTTGTTTCCAGTTATGTTTTGACAATGGCAATTTATTACACAAAGATACATCCTAATTGTAATGGTCTTTGCATTTTAATTATACAGGAAACTTCAAGGATTAAATCTAGCACTTTTTATTGCTGTCGAGGTTATTTAAAAAAGAGAAGTTTAATGATCATGGAATCAGCACTATTTATTTCCTTTACAGTTAACTTGTCTTCTTAAAAAATCTGTTTTAATAATGTTCTTATACTCACTGTGTCATTGCTCACTATTTTAT
>NW_011447386.1:0-642 GCF_000754665.1 Bison bison bison | reverse complement strand
GAGAATTTCTTCCTTCAAATCTTTATCCTGCTGTACTCCCTAAGGGTGGACCCAATAGCAGCCTTTTGTTACATAAAGAGCTTAGAATTTCAGAAGTAGCAGGGATCATGAAGATTTCTATTTCACAAGGCCTGGGATAGTAAATCGAGACAAATCTAGGATTAACTCTCCAGACCCCACTAAAGTGCCCTAAATGAATACAGCAACAAAAATGCTTAACATGCTTCCTAACTCTGACACTTAGATGCATTTTCTCCAGGCTTTTCAAAGCATTTTTGCATACACTTTCAAATCCAGCCCGCAAAGAATCAAGTTTTTGGCAGATCTGTGACTTGGGTAAGGAACCTCTCTTGACCTCTGCCTCATCTTCTGGAATCTAGGGGATCATGAAAGTCCTACCTCATAAGGTAATGGTGGGAATTAAGTATAAATGTTCAATGACTTAGTTAGCACAAAATAAGTACCCAATAGAGGCTAGACATCACCCCATCTTCACCACCAGCTCCATCTTCACCACCAGCTCCATCTTCACCAACATGCCTACTCCTGTGAATCGAGGCAGGACAAATTTTTCAATCCCACTTCATAGATGAAGGAAGTGAAGGTAAGTGTCTTACTCAAGTGACTCAGAGGTTGAGCCTG
>NW_011447385.1:0-642 GCF_000754665.1 Bison bison bison | reverse complement strand
GTGTTCTAAAGCAGGTCAGTGCTAAAATTATCTTGTATTTGGTTTCTGTGTACAGTGATACAAAGCAAGCAGAGGAAGTCAGCGAGGATGCTGTTCAATTCCTTCTGTATTATATTGTGCATCCTGAGGCTTAATTGACAAAATGATGAATTCCTTTAAACCTGCATTCAGGCTGGATACCACACGGCAGTTCATTACCAGTGCCTGCCTCAGTATGTACATTTATGTAATATTGTGATGGTAGAGGTTTATATTAAACATTTTGTAACTTGAACATTCAGCAAATTCTTGTTGATGCCTAATGTGTGCAAAACATTATGGTAGATGTTACTTTGGGTTCCAAAGAGGATGTCAGATTGTGGTTTTGGATGAAGAAGTTTGCAAGATAATAGAAAAATCTTGTTTGCAAATAACTGTAACATAATGTGGAATGGGCCATCATAAGTGAAATGCATATAATGCTGGGAGTTCTGATGGAATTAACTCTTTATTTCTTTGTATTCATTCTTACTTACTTCTCCCTGAAAATAAGTAAATTAAGGCTCACTAGTGGTAAAGAGGGGCTTCCCTGGTGGTGCTAGTAGTAAAAAACCCGTCTGCCAATGCAGGAGATGTAAAAGATGCAGATTCGATTTCTGGGTT
>NW_011447384.1:0-642 GCF_000754665.1 Bison bison bison | reverse complement strand
TGAATTTTTTTTTTTTTTTTTTAATGATTTTGGCTGCAACACAGGGCTTGCAAGATCTTATTTCCCCGGCCAGGGATTGAACCCAGGTCCCTGGCCGTGAGAATGCCCAGTCCTAACCACTGGACTGCCAGGGAATTCTCTAGGAGCACTGACTTAAGTAAGGCACGTTGTTAGGGAGTGAAATACTTATGTTTCAGAATGTTAGTGTTTTCTAAGTTGATTTTTGAATATGTAGTTACTTGGAGTTGGCATTTTTCTTGTTCATCTGTGGGAAATTGGAGAGATCTGCCTGACCTTTGATAATGAGGTTATAGTGAGTAACTTTGGGGCTCTTGCTTCCATGTTTCAGAAACGGTCATGCTGTCTAGTTTTTCCTGGACAAACTAAGGTCACTCACATTCATTTAACTTTCTGTTCCTTTGCTGATGTCCAGTATATGCCTGACATTGATGCAAAACTCACATGAAATCTACCATGTAAGCCTTTGCCTTCTTAGTGTCTCTTTTAAGTCTGACATTTAGGGCAGTCCTGAAAAAGCAGCCTGGTTAAATCTCTGTTTACATTTCTTTTTTAAGATGTTGTGTTTTGTTTTGAGCTCTCTTGAGTTTAGAGACTTTGTGTCTTTTAGAGATAATGATGATG
>NW_011447383.1:0-642 GCF_000754665.1 Bison bison bison | reverse complement strand
GGATGGCAGCCCACCAGGCTCCTGTGTCCATGGAATTCTCCAGGCAAGTGCACTGGAGTGAGTTGCCATTCCCTTCTCCAGGGGATCTTCCCAACCCAGGTCTCCTGCTTTACAGGTGGATTCTCTAACATTGAGCCACCCGGGAAGCCCATACCAACCCGGAGCTACAACTAGGTAACTGCCTGAAGATGATCCAGGAAGCCCACCTGGTGACCAGTGACCAGAAAAGAGCTTGAGTCCAACTCCAGCCATTGTAGCATGTCAGTGAGACATGCTGAATCATAATATGAAGTTGTCCCCCCGAAAGAAATACCAGCAGGAATATCACTGGCAATGGTTTGCTTGTAAAAGATATTCCAGATTATTTCCAAAGGCCAGCTATAGTCCCAGCAATGGTTTTGACCGCATTTAATTAAATACAAATGAAATAATAGACGTAAGTTGCCATCAGGCAATTATTTTGCTGGCATTTTGTCTTTTTTGAGACATAACTGCTTTCTACATCGATCATCTAGAAAATTCTTTAACTCAATTGGCTGTGACACAGCTGAAGAGTTAATATCAATTTAGAGTAATCAGGAACTTTTATGTGAATAACACATTTATATTAATAGTACACACTTTAGATCACAGAGTATCGCT
>NW_011447382.1:0-642 GCF_000754665.1 Bison bison bison | reverse complement strand
TATATTGTGAACCTTTTCCAAAGTCACTAAGTAGTTCTTGGTAAATTTTTTGTGTGTGTGTGTGATCATGGATTATACTGCACCATAATTTATTTAACCGGTTCCATATTGTCAGACATTTATTTTGTTTTTAATTTTTTGCTATTATAAACAACCTTCCAGGGAACATCTTTTAAATAAATTTCTGCAGTTATTTATGATTATTTCCTGAGGATAAATTCCTAGAAGAGGAATTGCTGTGTAAATGGGCTGTGCACTTTTTTAAGAATTTTGCCAAGTTACCCACTGGAAAGCTTGTTTCACTTGAAGCCCTTGCCAGCAATCTATGGGTGCCCATTTCCCCAAGCTCCAGACAATCTTTTTTCTTTTTTTAAACTGTCAGTGTAATAGCTGAAAAATTGTGTTTCACTATTGTTTCAGTTTGCACATCTTTGACAGCTTGTAAAGTTAAACATTTTTCATATTTTTGCCGTTAGTACTTCTTTTGTGGATTTCCTAATCACGTCTTTTGTCCACAATGACATTTCAGAGCATTAGAAATATTAACCCTTTCTTACTTGTATTGTAAACGCTTGTTTTCTCAGTTTGTCGCTTTCCCTTAAATTATGCTTATGGCAGATTTCAATTTATATGTGGTTAATT
>NW_011447381.1:0-642 GCF_000754665.1 Bison bison bison | reverse complement strand
ATCTTTAATTGTTTAGTGCCAAATGTGAGAGCAGGCACATATTGTGAAACTTAGTTTAAGATATACCAGTCATATTGCCTTCTGCATCTGTTTTAAGAAAAATGTTTGCTCACATCAGTGCTGCAGAACAGAGCACCCTTGAAATTTTATTCTGTATCATCTGACCCCTGTCCTCATTTTAGCTGTCTGCACTGTGCTGAATGTTAGTGCAAAAGCCAGTTGGTATAGCTTGTGAGGGGTCTATGAGATCATCCGGTAGAGAAAGTTCTTCCAAAACAAGTATGATACATTCCATGAGTCATTTCACATTTGAAGTAGATACTATAGAGAGAGGGAAGAAGTAGTAGCAGAAGCAGAAACTTTAAAGTCAGGAGACAGTTGGAGGGTAGGAGACAAGAATAGCTGTAGTGGTCCCTCAGTGAGCTGAGTTTTTAAAACAGAAGTAGTAAACAGATACTTGATCTGATTTAAAATAATAATTTATCTCAAGTTCTCATAAGAAGTATCAAAGTTTGGACTAGAGCATGGTTCTCTTTATATTAAGACAAATGT
This sequence comes from Bison bison bison, assembly GCF_000754665.1. Lineage (NCBI taxonomy): Eukaryota > Metazoa > Chordata > Mammalia > Artiodactyla > Bovidae > Bison > Bison bison. The sequence goes on along the minus strand of NW_011447381.1, from coordinate 90 downwards.
GCTTTCTGGTCCAACTTGTCTGTTTTGCTCCTCCTTGTATGTAGTCTGAAGACACAAAGATAGGAGTCTCATGGTTTATTAGTCCATTTT
>NW_011447380.1:0-643 GCF_000754665.1 Bison bison bison | reverse complement strand
TGGGGTCGGAAAGAGTTGGACGTGAATGAGTGACGAAGCACAACACAATACCCTCAAAATCTATTCCTACTGTTCAAATGGAAAGATTTCATTCTTTATTATGGCTGAATAATAATACTCCATTGTGTGGGTGTGTATTAGTTTCTTTTATCCATTTGTCCATTGATGGACACTTAGGTTGACTTGTCTATAATCTTGACTACTGTAAGTATGCTAAAATCAATATGGGTGTGGATATGTCTTTTTGAGCTCGTCCTTTTGTTTTGTTTAGACAGATGTCCAGAAGTGAAATTGCTGGATCATATGATAGGTATATTTTGTAACTTGTGAGGAAACTCCATATTGTTTTTTATGGTGGCTGCACTGATAAACATCCTTATAATAATACACAAGGATTTCCTATTCTCCACATCCTCATGGATGCTTGCTATTTGTCTTTTTGATAATAGCCATGCTAACAGCTGTGAGGTGCTATCTCTGTGGGTTTGACTTTTATTTCCCTGCTTAGTGATAGTGACTATCTACCTATGTACCTGAAGGCCATCTGTATATCTTCGTTGGCAAAATAGGTATTTAGAACGGCCAACTAAAAAATTGGATTGTTGATGTTTCTTGTTATTGAGTTATATGAATTTTAATATAT
>NW_011447379.1:0-643 GCF_000754665.1 Bison bison bison | reverse complement strand
CTCATAAAAAGAGAAGGATAGAACACTGGTTATATTCTGAAATTGAATTATATCATTTTAATGTTGTCTGTGTGTGTGTGTGTGTGTGTGTGTTTACTTAAGGAAAAAAAAAAAAAGGCTGTGTTCCAAAAGAATTAAATATTTAAATATTGATTATTAAGATCATGATGACTATGTACTGTTGCTTTATAACATAAAAGATATTAAACAATGAGGAACTATCCTTGGATAACTAAAGAAACCATTTAGCATTATTAACTAAACAATAAGAGGCATATTATGACACCATTGTCTGGGTGATTCAGTGTTTTTATTCCATAATTGAGTCTACTTGACCAACAGACCCAGAGACTCAGACTCTTATTAGTAGTAAAGCTGACATTTTTATTTACATTTTAATAACTCTAGTGGCTATTGATTCTTAAATCTAAGCTTTAGATTGAGAAAAGTATCATTAATTTAAATATTTAAGTATGTCTTTAAATTTCAGCAGCAAGCAGAGAGACTATATATTTCATTTGGAGATCTGTGATGCTGAGAATGTCATTATGAAGGAGATTGGATTTGAGCTGAGTTTGATTAGATTCCCCTACACACCAAGTAGAGAGAAGACCCACAGACTTTAAGTTCTGGGGAAAAAATT
>NW_011447378.1:0-643 GCF_000754665.1 Bison bison bison | reverse complement strand
GGATGACAGAGGATGAGATGGCTGGATGGCATCACTGACTCACTGGACATGGGTTTGGGTAGATTCTGGAAGTTGATGGTGGACAGGGACGCCTGGAGTGCTGCTGTTCATGAGTTTGGCAAAGAGTCGGACATGACTGAGTGACTGAACTGAACTAAACTGAATGATACAGAAGTGTATTTTAGAAATTGATATTTGTCTATCAAATATTTTATTTTTCCATTTTCTACTATGAACATGTGGGAGATGAACATATACAATTCATTTTATTTTTCAAGATTTACTGAGGCATGACAGGCAACAATTTTGTCTGGACAACAATGATTTATACATATATTAAACAATGACTATCACAATTAATTTAGTTAGTGCATCTATCACCTCACATAGACATACTTTGATGCTGTTGCACTGAGACCTTCTAAGACCTATTATCTTAGTAACTTTCAAATACACAATACAGCATTCTTTATGGTCTCCAGGCTGTACATTACATCTTGTGATCTTATCTTTTAACTGAAAGGATCTGCCTTTTAACAACCTTCACCCATATTTGCCCTGGCCTCCTTTCCCCCGGCTTCTCATCTCTGGCAGCCACTATTCTCTGTTTCTATGAGGTTTTTTGTTTGTTTGTTTGTTTTTT
>NW_011447377.1:0-643 GCF_000754665.1 Bison bison bison | reverse complement strand
GAATATATCACTATAGTGATATATTCTGTGCCAATACTCCAACTTCATATCAGCTATTGTCTCCTGGTAGTGACTTCCTGTATCATAGGATACGTTCTGATATCTCATGTCTCATATCTTTTTTGTAGTGTAATGGCAGAAATTTTCTGCAAATTTATTAAATTCTAAGTATTTAAACTGTAGGTAAAAACAAAACTAAGAAAACTTACCTCAAATATAATTTTCAGTGATTTGTGTCATAATCCAATAAAATAATTAATCACAAATACCCTCATATGATACTCTCTCTAACATAATTTATCTTAACTATAATCTACTCAGAATATCTTATTTCCCAGTTTACAAATTTGTTGTGTAAAGTTCTTATTTTACTTTATCATCAAGTTAAAAGGGAAAACAAAGCACTGGAAAATGAGGACAAAATGTTATTATAATTTAATATATTATGAGACCTAAGAAGATAATTTCATGCTGTGATTTTGCTTTGTTTTCACTAATTTGTTTTCTGAAATGGGTCATATTTCCAGTTAAGCTATTTGTAAAATAACCTCAACTGTATTTTCCCTTTGTTTTAAAACCACCATCAAATTAGGCAAATTAACAATTTTCACTGTTGCTTATTTTGAGTAATTTATCAATCTAT
>NW_011447376.1:0-643 GCF_000754665.1 Bison bison bison | reverse complement strand
GCTCTTCCGATCTGATAAGCTATATAACATCTCTAAACTTTTATGTCATGAACAGTAAAATGGACACAGTAACAGTACTCTTCGCAAAGTTCTGTAGTTTTGTTGTTATTATGTGTGGTGGTGGTATGATGAGAATGAATTGAGACAATGCCTGGAAACCTTTAACACTATTTGACTGGCAGTAAGTATTCAACAAGTGCTAGCTATTACTACTTCAGTGAAATGCAAGGAAAACATTAAAAACAGGTTTCCATTAGTATCACGTATTTCCTTTCTCCACAGTTGCTGCTGGTATGGAATCCACAGAGGTGAACAGATTTCCCCTTCCTAGTAATACAACCACAGCAACAAAAGCAGTGAGTGAGGAGAAAGCAGAACTAACATCTCTTCAAGAGGGCACCCCCTGGTTCAACAGACATTATTCATTATCTGATGCTGTGAAGGGTATTTATAGACTAAGAAGGATATTGGCTCATACTCTGGGGAATTACAAACTGAAAGACACTGAATGATAATTGTTGTTGTTAATCTTGAGATAGAAAAAGACACTTTGAGCCTGCCAGTGGTCTTCTGAACAAAACATCACAGACTATATTCTTTTTCATCCTGGCTTTTTGTATGTATTTCCTAGGTCCCTAAGAGG
>NW_011447375.1:0-643 GCF_000754665.1 Bison bison bison | reverse complement strand
GTTGCTTTTGTTGGTCCAAGAATACAATCAGGCATGTACAGTTAAATGCGGAGTTTCAAAGAATAGCTAGGAGAGACAAGAAGGACTTCTTCAATGAAGAGTGTTTAATAAGAAAACAAAAAAAGGAGAAAAACTAGAGATCTCTTCAGGAAGTTTGGAAACATCAAGGGAGCATTCCGCACCATAAAAGATAAAAATGGTAGAGATCTAGTAGACACCGAAGAGATCAAGAAGAGATGGAAAGAATATACAGAAGAACTGTATAAAAATGATCTTAATGAACTGGATTACTACAATGGTGTGGTTAGTTACCCAGAGCCAGACATTTTGGCATGGAAGCCACGTGGGCCTTAAGAAGCACTGCTGTTAATAAAGCTATTGAACGCAATGAAATTCCAGCAGAACTATTTAAATCCCTAAAGGAGGATGCTTTCAAGGTGTTGCATTCATTATGTCAGCAAATCTGAAAGACCCAGCAGTGGCCACAGGACTGGAAAAGGTCAATCCTTATCCCAATCCCCAATAAGGGCAGTACTAAAGAATGTGCTAACCATCAGACAATTGCACTCATCTTCCATGCTAGTAAGGTCATGCTTAAAATCTTGCATGCTAAGCTTCAGCATTATGTGAACCAAGAACTTCC
>NW_011447374.1:0-643 GCF_000754665.1 Bison bison bison | reverse complement strand
TTGTGAAAAAGTTGAAACCCAAGTACTCTTCTTTGCTTTCTGGGCAAATCAGAAAGTGTGTGTATGTCTCTGTGTGTGTGTGTGTGTGTGTGTGTGTGTGTGTGTGTGTGTGTAACAACGCTGTTAAGGCAGTAACAAGATTGGATGGAAAGACCAGAGGCTTTGGACTTATTCATCCGTTAGTTTATGCTCATATTCTGCTATGTGGCTTAGGTACAGTGCTGGACATATTCATTCTCTTCTCAGAACACCTGTTGCCCCTTGCCCTATCTGGAAGACTGAGAAATGGATTAAATGAGCTGGTAGGAAAGGGCTGAGTACAGATGAGTACGTATCGGCCCTAAAAAGTAGAGCCCGTGGAACACTACTTTTGATGGTTAATTCTATGTGTCAACTTGACCTGGGCTAAGGGATGCCCAGATAGCTGGTAAAGCATTATTTCCTGATGAGTCTGTGAGGGCATCTCTGGAGGAGATTAGCATTTGAATCAGCAGACTGAGTAGAGAAGATTTATCCTCCCCAATGCCAGTGGGTATCTTTCATTCCACTGAGGGCTTGAAAGAACAAGAAGACAGAGGAAGGATAAATTCGCTCTTTTTGCTTGAGCTGGGACACTCATCTTCTGCCCTTGGAGTCAGGACTC
>NW_011447373.1:0-643 GCF_000754665.1 Bison bison bison | reverse complement strand
GTGTGTGTGTGTGTGTGTGTGTGTGTGTGTGTAGGGATGGTCTAGAAGGTTCTGAATTCCTATGAATGCTCCTAATCAGTGTCACCAACCTCAACATTCATATTTCCTTGCTTCTCCCAAACCTCTTTTGACCTGCCTACAGCTGCTCCCTCTGCACTTCCTTCAACTCGTTTTAATTCAACAAGCATTTAGAGTTGAAGATCCTGTGCCATGGCCTTTGCTTGACCTGGGAAATAGAGATGAATGAGCCTTATGCTCAGGCCATTCTGCAGCACTTTCATTTCCTCCTAGGGGTCATACTCTGGCCTCAGGGACTTGTATATTCTTTTCTTTTTGTCTAGAACTCTGCCCAAGAACTTTACTTCCTCTCTTTCTGCCTCACATTTTGTGCAGTTCTGAGCTTAGATGTTACCACTTCTGGGGTGATTTCCTGGCTCCCCAAGTCCTGATTGAGCACCCCACTTCTGAACTCCCACATCATCCAGGATAGCCCCCATCCTCGCCTTTAGTAAACCAATTTGTAACTGCTTGGCAGCTCACCCAGTCTACTATTAACTCTTTAAGGTCATGGGTAGTGTCTTTTTGTTCACTTGTTTATCCACAGTGCTGGATGTGACACAATTAAATGCCTAAGTCTTTGCGG
>NW_011447372.1:0-643 GCF_000754665.1 Bison bison bison | reverse complement strand
TACCAGGCTCCTCCACCCATGGGATTTTCCAGGCAAGAGTACTGGAGTGGGGTGCCATTGCCTTCTCCGCTCTGTACCTCTGACTTCTGTTTATTACAGAGAGGCAATTGGATTCATGATTTCTAAGAGCCTTTTCATTCTAAATGTGTATGATTCTGTTCTGATGGTTGCAATGTATGGAGGGCTCGCCACAATCTTCATCAGTTTCCTGCCACCAGAACCCCTCAGTCTCCTGTCTCCCTGGCTTTACTCAGTGCAGCTGTGTGATACCAGGTCGCTGACAGGACTAACACAGACTGCCTGACACTTTCCAGCTGTGCTGCCCACATGGGCAGCTTAAAGGATTTTAAGAGCATCATCTACTGACAAGTCCAGATCTCTTGGGGGATGGAAGTAAGAGTGGAGGAAGGAAAGAAAAACCTCAAGACACAGGGCTTCATTTTAAGCAACATACAAGCCACACATTTTCCTTTCACATCATCAAAGCCTCGCTTTGTGAGGAGCAGAATGCTGCTGGGGCACCTGGTGGTCCCTTTTCTGAGAATACATTTTCTTTGCACATTGACGGCCCTTTATCGTCTTTAAAGACTCAGACAGCATGGGCTGTCCACTGCCACGGCAGGGAACTGCGCCAGTTCCCTGC
>NW_011447371.1:0-643 GCF_000754665.1 Bison bison bison | reverse complement strand
TTTTTTTTTTTTTTCCTTTGTATCTATCATTTAGCTGGAGACGTTAATTGATTTACATTTGTGGAAGTTGCTAACATATCAGGGTTTATTTATACCATCCTTTTGGGCTTTTTGTTCTACCATTTTGTTATCTCTCTGCCCTTGGGTGTTCCCCACCCCCATCTTCCGCATTGAGCTTTTTGTTTTTCCATTTACTTTTTCTCTGCAAGTTTAAAAGGTAAAACTAAAATTTTGTCTTTTTAATGCTTTACCGTGAATTTTAGTTTGCATAGTTAACAGAATCTAAAGTTTTATGTTTCACTCTTACACTAAACATCAGACTTTTGAGCAAAATCTGATTGCCTTTCCTTAATTTGTAAGTGTCTAGAATTTTAGTTTTATCTCAGTTTAATTCCAAAGTAGTTATTATATACAGTCAGTATTTGTTTAAATTTACCTGTAAGTTTACCGTTTTATTATCCTTGAAAGTTAGCTGGGTATACAAGTCTGGATTGACAGTTATTTTCTCTCATTTTATAATAATACTGTTCCACCGTTGTCTTGCTTCTATTATTGCTTCTGAAATGACACTTGTCAGTTGATGAGTATTCCTTTGTAGGCAGTCAGTCTTCTCGTTCAGGTTATGTTTTAAGTTCTTTATCTC
>NW_011447370.1:22193-23108 GCF_000754665.1 Bison bison bison | reverse complement strand
ACTGTCTAGGTTTGTCAGTTTTTCTTCCAAGGAGCAAGCATCTTTTAATTTCGTAGCACCAGTTACTATCCACAGTGATTTTGGAGCCCAAGAAAATAAACTCTGTCACTGTTTCCATATTTTCCCCCATCTATTAGCCAAGAAGTGATGGGCCCAGATGCCATGATCTTAGTTTCTTGAATGTTGAGTTTTAAGCCAGTTCTTTTCATTCTCCTCTTTCATCTTCCTCAAGAGGCTCTTTAGTACCTCTTCACTTTCTGCCATTAGAGTGATATCAGTTTGTTGATATTTCTCATAATAAAATTGATTCCAGCTTGTGATACATACAGCCCAGCATTTTGCATGATGTACTCTGCATAAGTTAAATAAGTAGGGTGAAAACGTATAGCCTTGACACACTCCTTTCCCAATTTTGAACAAGTCCATTGTTGCATGTATGGTTCTAATTGTTGCTTCTTGACCTGCATGTAGGTTACTCAAGAGACCAGTAAAGTGGCCTAGTATTCCTATCTCTTTAATAATTTTAAACAGTTGGTTGTGATCCACACAGTCAAAGACTTTCACATAGTCAATGAAGCAGAAGTAAATATTTTTCTGGAATTCCCTTTCTTTTTCCATTATCCAGTGGAATTTTTCAATTTGATCTCTGATTCTTCTGCATTTTAAAATCCAGCCTGTATATCTGGAAGTTCTCAGTTCACATACTGTTGAAGCCTAGCCTGAAAGATTTTGAGCATTACTTTGCTAGCATGTGAAATGAGTGCAATAGTACAGTAGTTTGAACATTCTTTGGCATTGCCTTTCTTAGGGATTGGAATGAAAACTGACCTTTTCCAGTCCTGTGGCTACTGCTGTTCTGTTCATTTCAGTTCATTTCAGTCACTTAGTTGTGTCCGACTCTATGTGGTCCCATTG
>NW_011447370.1:19682-20178 GCF_000754665.1 Bison bison bison | reverse complement strand
GTGGAAGACTTTCTTATTTCTCCTTGCTGTTATCTGGAACTCTTCATTCAGTTGCAGATGTATTTCCCTTTCTTTTCTTTTCACTTCTTTTCTCAACTATTTGTAAGGCCTCCTCTGACAACTGCTTTGCCTTCTTTTATTTGTTTTCCTTAGGGATTATTTTGATCTCTGCCTCCTTTAGAGTGTTATGAACTTCTGTCCATAGTTCTTCAGGTACTCTATAAAATCTAATCCCTTGAATCTACTTGTCATCTCCATTGTAATATAATAAGGGATTTTATTTAGGTCACACCTAAATGACCTAGTGGTTTTCCTACTCTCTTCAATTTGAGCCTGAATTTTGAAATAGGGAGCTCATGATCTGAGCCACAGTCAGGTCCAGGTCTTATTTTTGTTGACTGTGTAGAGCTTCTCCAACTTTGTCTGCAAAGAATATAATCAATCTCATTTTATATATATATATATATATATATACATACATACATACATATATGTA
>NW_011447370.1:17533-19022 GCF_000754665.1 Bison bison bison | reverse complement strand
CCTTGAAAATGAACCGAGATCATTCTGTCATTTTTTTAGATTGCACCCAATACTGCATTTTGGACTCTTTTGTTTTCTATTAGGGTTACTCCATTTCTTCTAAGCAATTCCTGCTCCAAAATAATAGATATAATGGTCATATGAATTAAATTTGCCCATTCCTGTCAATTTAAGGTAACTGATTGCTAAAATATCATTGTTCATTCTTGCCATCTCCTGCTTTACCACATCCAATTTACCTTGACTCATGGACCTAACATTTCAGGTTCCTATCCAATATTGTTCTTTACAGCACTGAACTTTACTTTCACCACCAGACACATCCACAGCTGAACATCATTCCCACTTTCACTCAACTGCTTTGTTCTTTCTAGAGCTATTGCCCTCCACTCTTCCCTAGTAGCAGAATGGACAACTTTGCGACCTACGGGGCTCACCTTCCAGTGTCATATCTTTTTACCATTTCATACTTATCATGTTGTAATTGAGGCAAGAATACTGAAGTGGTTTGCCATTCCCTTCTCTAGTGAACCATATTTTGTCAGAACTCTCCACCATTACCCATCTGTCTTGGGTGGCCCTGCACAGCATTGCTCATAACTTCATTGAGTTACACAAGGCTGTGATCTATGTGATAATTTTGGTTAGTTTTCATTGATTGTGGTTTTAATTTTTTCTGCCCTCTGATGGATGAGGATGCGGCTTGTGCAAGCTTCCTGATGGGAGGGACTGGCTTTGGAGAAAACTGTGTCTTGTTCTGGTGGGCAGGACCATACACAATAAATTTTTCATCCAATTGCCTGTTGATGGTTGAGGCTGTGCTCCCTCCCTGTTCATCATTTGACCTGAGACAACCCAGTTCTGGAGTCTGCAGGCTTTATGTTAGATCTATTGGCTACGTCTTAAAGGACTTATGCCAACATGAAACTCCCAGGACTGCTGCTTCTAGTCACCTGTCCCCATGGCAGGCCTCTGGTGTCCCACGTCTCTGCAGGAGACCTTGAAACACTCACAGACAAGCCTGGCTCCATCTCTTATGGGGTCACTGCTCCTTTCCCCTGGGTCCTGGTGTGACCAGGTTTTGCTTGTGCCCTCCAATAGTCTCTCTTTCTCCCATTCCTGTTAAATTTCTGTAATCAAATTTTGCTGTCCTGAAAAGTCAGATGCCCTAGGGATTCCCAATCCTTTTGCTGAATCTCAAGGTTGGGAAGTCTGATAAAGGGCCTTGAAGCTTCACAACACTGCAAGAACTTCTTTGGTATCATTTGTTCTCCAATTTGTGTATCACCCACCCAGTGGGTATGAAATTTGATTTTATCACGATTACTCCCCTCCTGCCACCTTTGTCCTTATATGTGGGGTATCTTTTTTGGTGGGTCCCGCATCTTCCTGTCAATAGTTGTTGAAAAGCCAGTTGAAATTTTGGTGTTCTCACAAGAGAAAAAGAGTGTATGTTTTTCTACTCTGCCACCTTGGATTATAAAATCTT
>NW_011447370.1:17000-17351 GCF_000754665.1 Bison bison bison | reverse complement strand
ATCAAGGACTTGGTGCTGTTACCACAGGGGCTCAGTTTTGACCCCTGGCTGGGGAACTGAGACTCCATAAGCCATATGATGTAACTAACAAAAATGGAAAAGAATAGGGATAGACGAGCAAAAATAAAGACAAACAACACAAACATAACTAAACAAAACAAATGAAGCGGAAAACAACAGAGAAAACAAACAAAAAAAAGAAAACATCCAAACAATTAACCCCCAAACCAACACAAACAATATAAATAAAATTAACACAATAAAAAAGAAAAGTAAAACTAAAACAAAAAAGCATAGAAAATAAAAATTAATTCACAAAATTACTGCAAAACAAAAACCCAAATAAGGAAA
>NW_011447370.1:10707-16900 GCF_000754665.1 Bison bison bison | reverse complement strand
TGACAAAATAAAAACTAAAAAAGGAAAAGAAAGCAAGTAAAAAGCAAGACAAACAATAAAAAAAACAAATATACAAAAACAAAAACAAAAAAATCCATAGAACAAAAAACAAACAAACAAACAAAAGTACCCTAAAACCAAAACAATGAAAACTAATTATAGGAGGATCCTTTTGTCTTTTTAGGTGTCTGTGGTCCTCTGCTAGTGTTCAGTAGTTCCTCTGAGTGAATTGTTCCACTTGTAGATGTATCTTTGATGTACTTGTGGGAAGAAATTAACCCCAGGTTTTCCTATTCCACCATCTTGACTGCTCCGTCTTCAAACTGACCATCTTGACTGCTCCGTCTTCAAACTGACAAACATTCCTGGCTGCAAATAGGGCTTTAGCTGGGGAGGTCCCTCCCAAGAATGGTGGCCTTGTGGCTGTGGGCAGCATTGGGGGTTGCACTGCTCTCCTCTGAGGTTCTGGGGCAGCTTAGTGACAGCAGAGGGAAAAGACACTGAGCCAGGATTTTCAGCCCTGCAGGGACCAGGGCTCCAAGCCTGGCAGCAGGGGTGGGGCCACCTGGCCCTTAGTCATTCAGGAAGGGACGTGGGGGCACCTGGGAAGAAGCTACCAAGAGCACGGTGCAGTGCCTTGCCTCAAGGGGCATCCTGGAGGGGCATTCCAGGCATGGGGGTGAGTCCACCCTCTGTGACCACAGCCCCAGCCAAAAAATACCTAAATGTCAGAGTTTGGAGCAGAGAAAGGCTTATTGCAGAGCCATGCAAAGAGATGGTTGGCTTATGCACCCTAAAACCCCTTTGTTGTTATTCTTTACAATTTTTTAGGTGAATTGCCAGCTTCAGTTTTTTCCAGAAAATCCATTTTTCAATGAATGAGCTCGATCCCTACTGAGTTTCTGAAAGTGTGATTTTGCTATGATTTTGACCAAGATATCAAAATTGTATTCTGTTGGGTGATTTGCAGAGCAATTGAAGGGCTAGTTACCTGTTATTGCTCTGACCTAATAGGAGATTATTTCTGTTAACCAGTGGTCAGCTTTTAAGTGAAGTTGTTACACCCTTGTAACCTATAAATATATATTGAATGATTGAAGTTCTGACCTTCGTATGATACTAGAGATGAACTCTGATCATATTTTCCAAAGACATGATAATCAAAGATTTTTCTGATTTATGAATTTATTCATATGAAGATATATGGAGATATAAAAAGTACCAACTTAATAAACATTTATCAAATTGCATTTTTCAAAAAAGAGACAAAATGAAATGTGGGTGAGATTGTTTCAGAAATTCTGGACCTTATGTATGTGTAACCTCATAGGATGGTTGTGGAGATTAAAAGAGAAGAGTTATGCTTCTTTACAAATATCAGGGATTATATGTTCCTGCCACATTGTTCTGTTAATGGGATATGACTTTTCAGTTGACATATACTATAATTTCAGTAATGTGGTTTTTTTTTCCATTTACACTTGCTCTTTAATAGAAAAAGGCTTAAACACATTGGTTTTAAGTTTCTTTGTCATTCTCTTCCTTCTGCCTCTCTTTTAAGAATATCTATGTTCTGGAAATAAAATTTAAGTGAATCAAAAGTATTGATACTTAAAGGAGTCCATTCTTAAGTCTTTTAAAAAAAGTATTTGAAAACAATTTGAATCATCATCTTTAAATTACTTATTTTCTGAGTTGGTAGGCAAGTAAGTTACAGGGCAAGAAAATCTACCTCTACATTGATCCCTCAATGGTGTCAATGATTCTTAAGTTCTCTCACTTCCAATCTCACCGAACAGTATCTATCAAAGTGCCCAAACCTAATGCTGATACTTTGAGACATAGAAGCCATTTAGATGGACAGAGGAATGTTGACTTCTATTTTTGAAAATTTTGTTTTGGAGAAATGTGGTGAAATACAGGGGAATAGAGAGGTCAGTCCTGAAGGCAGTTCTTAGCAATTTTTTTGAGGACAAGTATTTATTTTAAACTTAAGGGGACAAAATGTTGAATAGAACCATTTGAATATTAGAACTATTAAGGGACCTTGAAAACCTTCTGGTACAGGCTCTTCATTTTACAAAAGTCCTTTTGTGCATGCTGCAGTAGTGGTAGCAAATTTTTCTTTCTCTAACTCCATTCCTACTCATCTACTCTTTGGAACTTTAGTTCACACCCACTAACCTAGCCCCACAGTTCTTCTTGTCTCACTTGTGCTTTGCAAACTCATCTTCTTAGTTATACAATCTGGCACTGGACATTTCCTTCCTTTATTATTGCTGGGATCATTGTATTGGGGCTAGGAACCTCTTAAATTTAGACTTGTATTCAGGGAACATGAAATCAGGCTAGGTGCCATATATGGGGCAATGTACTTTTATCTCATTCAGTCATTATCCTAATTCTGTGAATGATGGATATTATTATTTCCTTTTTTTAAATTAGAAAACAGAGGCACAGAGTGTTGTAAGTGGCCAAGTTGAGACTTAACTCTAGGTCTGTTTGGTTAAGGCTGAACCTCAGGGAATGGGGACTTGTTTTACATGAGATGTTAAAGACAACAGTGACTTGTACTTCTCTTTTAATCACTGACGTTGACTTAGCTCTTCTAACCTTAACTCTTCTCTTGAGTTCCTTTCTAATTGCTAATTTTTCTCTTTTACTGGGTGGTAAGCTGCTTTTGTGGGCTTTTCTAGTGGCTCAGATGGTCAAGAATCTGCCTGCAATGCAGGAGACCTGGGTTCAATTCCTGGGTCAGGAAGATCCCCTGGAGAAGGGAATGCCTACCCATTCCAGTATTCTTGCCTGGAGAATTCCATGGACAGAGAAGCCTGGCAGGCTATACAGTCCATGGGGTCGCAAAGAGTCACACAAGACTGAGTGACTAACACTTTTACTTTCACTTTTCAAGCTGCTTTTTAATCCAACAAGTTCCTTCTTTATTGCCTTATGTACAGTTTTCTGTGTGAATAATTATTTTCAAAGTAATTAGAAAATCTGTTATCAATGTATGTGAAAATGGATTTTATTTTTATGTCTAAAAATATATGGTTAGAAACCATGGTTGAGGGAACTGAATGGTACAGTCTTTGCTGAAGATATAGATGGTTAAGAAAAAATTTTTCCTATAAATTGACCACTGTTCTCAATGCAGAGTTTGTGGGAACTCAATTGCTGCCTATGTTCCCAAATGGCCAAATGGGATCTTGTCCAGAAAAAAACCCAACATTGTAGCAATGTAATGGATTTAGGGAGGCAAACGAGAGTCCCTTTTAAGGGCCAGCTCTGATTTATGTTATTCTTCAGACACCCAGTCTAGCAACCTAGAGGAAACAAGATTTCTTCTAGTCCTACCCTATGCCTCCTGTCTCTCTGAAATATGGCTTCTGTCAATTTTGTTCTGCCACCAGAGGGCAGCAAAGGAATAGATGAATATTTCCCTCTACCTCTGCTTTCTGGAATGATAGGTAAGTAGGTTGGTAGAGAGATAGTTATTTTGATAGGTAAGTAGGTTGGTAAAGAGATAGTTATTTTAAAATATGTATAAATATAAATATAGATTTATACTTTATGGATTTGTATTTTATATATCTTAAAATATGTTTTTATGTATCTATCTACACATATACATATAGATACAAAACACACACATGGAGAGAGAGAATCTAATTAAGCCAGGTTTATACATCATTGCCTTTAAATCCTGAAATGATAGAGTTAAGCTAAAAGCTATTAAAAATAACATTTGTATTAGTCTGTACATATGAGGACAGTATAAAAAGAGACAGTATATGAGAGTATAAAGTGTACTTAACTAGGGATTTGGCAAACATTTTCAAATGAATCTTCAGAAAAAAAAATACTTTAAGTAGTGAATATTAAAAGTAAAGTATAACCTGAAGAAAAATATCTTTGAGCAAAGAATGATTAGATTGAGAAATTTCAAATATGTTTATCAGTCATAGTGAATCTTTGAAAACACAGCTTTAAGTTTTCAATTCTTACTAAATCAAAAAGATCTTCACACACTTACCAAAAGCCTAATTCTCTTAGCTTTTAAGTGAGGTCAGGACCTGTTTGAAGTAAATAAGCATGTCTAAGCCTGGTGAGATAGTGTGATAAGTGTAGGATACAGCTGTAAGCTGGGGTTTACCCCTCAGTGTTCAGAGAGCTGAAACCTTCCTCATGAGTCATCCTTTTGATTCTTGTCATCCTAAGAATTATTGTCAAGATTCAGTAAAAGGCGGGAATACCCTTTCCCTTCCTTTTCCTGTCTCCAGCTGGCACTGAAACAAAAGTCACAATAGTACAAATAATAGTTGGCATTTATCTAGATTTTGCTACTAGTGCCACTGCTACTTGTGCCACTGGATGTGCTGAAATTTTGGTATTCAACATCTTCAGTGTCTCATTGAATTCTCATAACTTTTATGAGGTATTTCCTTATTTTACATACAGGTAATTGAGACCTGGAGGGATTAAATTTGTTATGGATTTCAAAGTCAGTTATCTGTTTTTATTGTATTTTTGGTGGCTTCTGATTTGCTTGTGTGTGTGTGTGTGTGTGAGTGAGAGAGAGAGAGAGAGAGAGAGAGAGAGAGAATGAGAGAATTAATATATAATCAGAGATTTTTGAGAATTTAATAAGATCTCCCAAAATCATATAGCCCATTCCCCTCAGTGGCCAATGATTTTCCCATATCATATACTTTTGTCTTTTCTATTCTCCTTTGGGTGGTCTGAATCTCAGGTTTGAATATCAGAGTCTGAATAAGACTGGGGCCACTGTGCTAGAGGGTCAGATAGGTATACTTTGGCAGCTAGACATGAAGCAGACCGAGGTTCCTCAGTCTGGTGACACTAACCTGTAGGAATTTCAGAAATCAGGTATCAGTGGAGGAGCATTGGGATTGGGTGAACTTTTTCCTTGCTCTGAGATTTTGGGACTAATGGCTGTCACTGCTATTTTGGGATTAAGACTGAAAATTGAAAATGCCTATTTTCAATTCAAAAACATCTATAGGTTTTCCAAATAACCATAGAGATGAGAGTATTATGGAAATAATGGAAAATAACTTTGGAAGCAGATAACCCTGAGGCTGAATCCCAGCTCCATTATTTGCTAACCAGGTAGTCTTCAACAAGCCAGTCTACCTCCCTGAAACTTGTTTCCTTCATTTTAAAATTGGGACTAATAATTAAACTTACCTCACTCAGTTATTGGGAAGGTTCAATGAGATAAATATATCAAGTACTTTGTACATTGTATTGCCCACCAAATGCTACTGGGTTAGCCAAAAAGTTTCTTTGGGTTTTTCCCTAATATCTAACAGAAAAGCTCAAATGAACTTTATAGCCAACCCAATAATACCTTCCCATCCCTTGCTATATTGATAGGAAATTAACTTTATCTCAGTGATGACACTCTTCCATAATCTATGGTATACACTAAGTCTTTGTAGTCAAAATGGTACTTTTTAGAAGTCCTTAGATCATTGTCTAGGTTATCTAGGTTGGTCATAACTTTTCTTCCAAGCAGCAAGCATCTTTTAATTTCATGGCTGCAGTCACCATCTGCAGTGATTTTGGAGCTCCCCAAAATAAAGTCTGTCACTGTTTCCACTGTTTCTCCATCTACTTGCCATGAAATGATGTGATTAGTTGTTGTCATGATCTTCGTTTTCTGAATGTTGAACTTTAAGCCAACTTTTTCACTTACCTCTTTCACCTTCATCAAGAGGCTCTTGAGTTCCTCTTCACTTTCTGCCATAAGGGTGGTGTCATCTGCATATCTGAGGTTATTGATATTTCTCCCAGCAATCTTGATTACAGCTTGTGCTTCATCCAGCCCAGCATTTCTCGTGATGCACTCTGCATATAAGTTCAATCAGCAGGGTGACAATATACAACCTTGACGTACTCCTTTTCCTATTTGGAACCAGTCTGTTGTTCCGTGTCCAGTTCTAACTGTTGCTTCCTGACCTGCATACAGATTTCTCAAGAGGCAGGTCAGGTGGCCTGGTATTCCCATCTCTTTCAGAATGTTCCACAGTTTGTTGTGATCCACACAGTCAAAGGCTTTGGCATAGTCAATAAAGCAGAAATAGATGTTTTTGGAACTCTCTTGCTTTTTCCATGATCCAGCGAATTTTGGCAATTTGATCTCTGGTTCCTCTGCCTTTTCTAAATCCAG
>NW_011447370.1:8860-10607 GCF_000754665.1 Bison bison bison | reverse complement strand
CAGAGGATGAGATGGTTGGATGGCATCACCAACTCAATGGACATGAGTTTGAGTAAACTCCAGGAGTTGGTGATGGACAGGGTGGCCTGGTGTGCTGCATTCCATGGGGTCCCAAAGAGTTGGACATGACTGGGTGACTGAACTGAACTGAGATCATTGTTAATTCATAGTTGTTAAATGATGCAGAACTCTTTACTTCCCTAATCTGAAGGTATTATAAGTAAATCTTAAGAGAAAACTCCACTTGAAATCTGCCATTGCATTCTTAGTAGAATACATAAATCCTTGCCAAGTGGATGGAGGTGTCGTTAGCAGATTCTGACTTCATTCTTTCCTAAGTATCCTCTTCCCAAGGCAACTGGGAGGGGAATGGACTGACAGAGCATGGATTATAGACATGTTAGACACAATCAACAGAAGTATAAACCAGTTTCACAAAGGAGGTACTGTGTTTTAAGGGGATAGGGCACTAGATTGAGGATTAGATTTTTGGGGTTCTAATCAAAGTTTTACCACCTACTAGCTTTGGAGACATAAGCAAACTGCTTCCTCTCTTTGGACATCAGTTTTACCTTAAGTATGTTGTATGGGTCATGTGTCATGGAGAAGAACCTTAAAGTCTATATGTTGCAGAGACCAAAGACAAGCCTGGTGACAGCCCTCTTTAAAAATTTTTGGCTCTTAGTAGCAACAGACATCATATTTTCAAAGTTCTGTGCAAACTCTGAGAGAACTTGTTGACACACTTGATGTTTAAAGTGGTCTCTGCCAAATGCTAAGAGCTCATTATTTTTTAGCCAATCACTACCTTTGTTTCTAATGAAGTTCAGAGTGCAGTTTTTGCTAATATAAGGGGACCTCATAAAGTGCAACACAGCCTCAGCCAGAGTGTAAATGGAGGCTCAGTAGAAAGCTGAGCTTCATTAGGGCCAAGTCTTATATCTTTGATTTATAGAAAGACAAGATGCTTTTTGTACAATCTGATATTTGCAACCCTGAAGCAGCATCTGGGGCGAATCTGGATAGTTACTGCGTTCTGTCAAAATTTCCAAGAGTTCAGATGACTGTGGATAATATTGCTTTTGGCAATTGAAAAATGGTTATCTTATGTTAAATTTCTTCTATCTTTCATGCCTAAAGACATGACAGAGAAGAAACTTGGAGGGGATTAATATGTTATCAAATTCAGGCAAGAGTTTCATTAACTCCCTCCACAGTGAAGGTGATACTGCTCCTGTCTGTGCCTCAAAGCCCAACAAATGTTATCATCCAGCTTTAGTCCTCAGGAGCCTTCAGAAAAAGGATTTCCAGGAGTTGGACTCATGAGGATCCCAGGCAATAGCCAAGGCCCAACAGAGTGAAATAATATCCCTTGTGTATTGATTTCTCTTAGACTGAGTCTTTAGAATTCAACTCAGCTAACACTCAGGGCCAGCCATGTGCCCAGAAAACAAATATCATTGGTTTGCTCCCAGACTCTGTACTGGTTATTTTCTGGGACTTTTTCCAAAGTCACTATTAAAGACCACAATATTCTAGGTGTTCTTAACCAGTTTGCAGAAAGCCAAATCAGTTCACCCTCTTTCAGGACTTTTGCAAGGTGGGAAAATAAGTTTGGCCTGATACTGTTCCCACCCAAGGAATTATTTTTAAACTTAAAATGTTTTCTTCTATGTTATATAGTGAAAATAATATTAACCTTAATGTCAGACAAATCTAAGTTCATGTCATAGCCCTGCTACTTAGG
>NW_011447370.1:8486-8760 GCF_000754665.1 Bison bison bison | reverse complement strand
AGATTGCATGAGATACAGAGGAGCTAGTTTTGCATCCTGTGCCACCTGGTATTTCACTCCATCCACCCCTATAATAAAGCCCCACACATTATGATTTTCCCATTCTTTTAGAATTTATTTTTTCTATCTTCAGAGGGTACATTGTGATTCCTCTCTTAGAACATACTTTTCATGGATGCTCAAGAAGTCAATAGGGAACTGAGTAAAACAAAGTTTCTTTTCTTGGGCCTTTCTTAACATTAAAAATGAGTTGTCAAAATTAAGTTCAGAGATC
>NW_011447370.1:5648-8288 GCF_000754665.1 Bison bison bison | reverse complement strand
TTCTACTGGGAAGGGACAGATGATAAACAATTC
Organism: Bison bison bison; assembly: GCF_000754665.1. NCBI lineage: Eukaryota > Metazoa > Chordata > Mammalia > Artiodactyla > Bovidae > Bison > Bison bison. Next base: position 8,255 of record NW_011447370.1, on the reverse strand, counting down.
AGTACATTGTCAGGTGGTGATAAGTGCTGTGAATAACAAAGTAAAGGATGGTTATCTGTGGTTATCTTGTAGAAGGTGGCATTAATATGATTCTTAGGCAGAAAACTGAATAAAGAGTATTAGCCATGGTGGATAACCTGAGGAAGAGCAATTCCAAGAATAGTAAACAGTGAATGCAAAGTTCATGAGGCAGAATTGTCCTTGGCATGTTGAACAGCAATGAGGCTAAACTGGCTAAGGTTGAATGAGCAAGGAGGGCAAATTTACTCCATTTCTTTTACCAAAGGGAATAGCAGTAACACATAGGTTAAAACTCATCATTTAAAAATAGATCTGATGTCAGGCTTTTTGAGGGCCCATAGAACAGAGAGAGAGGTAAATGGATTCTTCCTACCACAGTAATTGCCAGTATTTCCACATTAAAGCTTAGCTTCAAGGTTTACATCTGTAGACCAGCTTTGGGGAGAATGTTGCAACCCATGTTGACTCTAGGTTTATCCCGGCCATGTTTTAATTTTAGATAGGTCACACAACAGGAAGTATCCCCTCGGCTTTTCTAGACTATTCTCATTTAGAAAGACTGGTTTTAAGCCTACTGAGCAGTTTCTCTGAACCCGGCCCATGCGCACATTGGCAGAATTTGTCTCAAAACTTTCCCAACCAATGTCTCAGTCTACCTGGAGGAGACAGAGCCTATAGATAGCAGCCTGTCCAGGTGGATTTGCTGGCTTTCATTGCAAACTATAAAAAATAATGATCCCATATCCTTCTTGGGGTCTGGGTAACTCTTTGAAGATGAGCAGGCTGTGAGGAAGGAGTTTTGCCAATGAGAAAAAAATAACTGCTATAACTAGAGGAAATAAATAAAATAACTTAATCTGGCAGAGACCTCAAAGAGCCATCAAGTCCACAACTTCTGATTTGCATAGCACATCCACTTCACCCCTTATTGCTTTAGTCTCAACCTCCCTCTGTCCCCTATTCCTTCTCCCCTCCATCTTACCTCTCCATCCCTCTCTCCCTGCTTCTCTCCAAGGAAACATGAGTTTAAGTCATTTTTAGGGTTGTGGTAGTTACCATCTATCGAAGAAGGCAATGGCATCCCACTCCAGTACTCTTGCCTGGAAAATCCCATGGGCAGAGGAGCCTGGTAGGCTGCAGTCCATGGGATCGCTAAGAGTCGGACATGACTGAGCAACTTCACTTTCACTTTTCACTTTCTTCCATTGGAGAAGGAAATGGCAACCCACTCCAGTGTTCTTGCCTGGAGAATCCCAGGGACGGAGGAGCCTAGTGGGCTACTGTGTATGGGGTCGCACAGAGTTGGACACGACTGAAGTGACTTAGCAGTAGCAGTTACCATCTATAGAGTGCTTAACATGTTCCAGACTAGGCTCTTTACATATATTTTCTCATTCAGTCATCACAACAGCCATATGAGGTAGGTAGTTATAGTGATTATTATCACTATTTAGGAAATTGAGGTTTGCAAAAGGCAAACTGAGCTTCACGTTTGAGGCACATATAGTTTAAGTACCTTTCCTGAGGTTGCATAGTTAGCAAGTGGCAAAGCGTCTACATTCTGATTCTTGCTCAAAGCTAGTTCTTTAATCTCTGTCTTATACTCTCTTTCCCCATTTCCAGTTGGAGAAGAAACAAGTGAGAAAAGTCTCTAGTATTTAATAGGCCTCGAGGGGCCTGGCAGCCAAAACCCCTCCATTCGTTATAAAAACTGTCACTGAACTGCTTTCTTTTGTCTGATGTCCTAATAAGGCTCTAGCTTGTAAAGATGAATGAGACAAAAGTCTCTACTGTCAGGAAGCTTATGATATTGAGAGGGAATTGGGGGGTAATCAGCACTCAGGATACAGTGTAATAAGTAATATGAAGATGTACATCAGATGCTATGGGAACAAGTGGAAGTAGAACATAACTCTGGCCTGGGAATCAGCTAAGGTTTCCCAAAGCCTTATGGGAAGTCTCAGTACTAACTCATGTTAGTACATGAGTTAAGACACAAAAGTTAAAAGGGGATGAATGAGTTAAGGTACAGCCTAACTTCCTGTAATACAAAGAAGAGCAAATTCGGTGACTTAAATAAGAGACAAGTTCATTTTGCTTTCATGGAAAAGTCCAGAGGTAAACAGCCCAAAATTGGTGGAGTAGCTTGACCCACTCCAGTGTTCTTGCCTGGAGAACCCCAGGGACGGGGGAGCCTGGTGGGCTGCCGTCTATGGGGTCGCACAGAGTCGGACACTACTGAAGTGACTTAGCAGCAGCAGCAGCAGCAGCAGCAGCTCTGTTGTCCTTACTGCTTGGCCTTAATCTTTGGGTCCGACTTACCTGTTCCATCAGTCTTCGTGAAAGAGAAAGGGAAAAGAGAATGGAATGCAGACAAATTCTTTATAAAAACGTGATCCAGAAGTTTGTATAAATCACTTCCACTTGTATTTTATTGTTTAAAACTTAAGTGCATGGCCTTACCTAGCTTTAAGGGAAGCTGGGAGATGTAAGCATGGGTACTCAGCTAAAATTCAGTGACTTCTATTAGTAAAAGGAAGAAGGGTGGATGGATATCATAGTATAAAGTGAAGGGAAGAATAGAGG
>NW_011447370.1:5212-5350 GCF_000754665.1 Bison bison bison | reverse complement strand
CCTGGTGTACTAACTACAGAGTTTGAACTTTGTCTCAAAGATAGTGAGGAGTCACTAAAATATAATCAGAGGGGTAAAACAATTATGTTTTGAGTTTAGGAAGGTCCCTCTATGCATACTTTCATAGGCAGATTGAAT
>NW_011447370.1:3053-5112 GCF_000754665.1 Bison bison bison | reverse complement strand
GTCTTTCATTCCTCTCCCATGATGCAGCCCAGTGTGGAGAATGACAGTCTTCTTGGGAGAGGAGAATGAAGTGAGCACTTGATTTCACTGTTAAACCCCAGTACCAGCCCACCTCAGCATCAGACCAACTCATGCAGTCAGATGTCTCTCATGGCCCCAGGCTCCCAGTGGTATTAGGCAAACCCAGGCCCTTGCCCCATGCTGTTATCCACCAGCTTCTGTGGCCCCAGGCATTTCCCAAAGTCCAAGATAGCTCCTGCAGCACCATGCTACCAGAAGGTTCCTGCAAATTCAAGCTCTCAAAACACTCAACATTGCCCAGCACCTATATCCCCAGACAGCTCCCAAGACATATGTGAGCTCACACAAACCCAGGTTCCTGGCTGACCCCACTGTCAGCCAGCTCTGTCACCAGGCTTCTAGTGGATTCCTGTGAATGCAGATTCCTGGACCATTCCAGTATGGATCAGCTCCCACAGACCTAACCTCTAGACCAGCTCACATAGACTGAGGCACCCACAATGCCAGGATTGCTCCTATGGCTCAGGGTCCAGACAGGCTCCTGTGGACCCAAGCTTCTGGCCAACCTCAGTGCCAGACAAGCACTTATGGCCTCAGCTTATAGGCTGGCTTCCAGAGAACCAGACTCCTGGCCTGCACCAGAAACAAGCTGAACCCCTTAGACTTAATCTCTAGGCTGGCCCTTGAGGCCCCAGATGACAGGCTGTCTTCCATGGCCCTAGGCTCCCAGTGTGCCCCAAGGGCAGACTAATCCCATTGCCCTAGGTTCTAGCCCATTTCCTATGAAATCAAGCTCCTGGCCCATCCAGCACCAGAATAGTCCCTGTGGACCCAGATTGTAGGCCCACCCTAGTGATTCCTTATCTTGGTCAGCCCTCACGGACCCAGATCCAGATTCATTCACATGAGCCCAAATCATAAGCCTATCACTGCAAAACTCAAGTGTTAGGCCTATTCCAGTGAATCCAAGCCCCAGTCCATACACTTGGACCCAGGCACCAGGCTTGCCCTAGTGGATCCAAACACCAAGCTTGCCTACCTGATGACCAAGGCACCAAATTTGACTTCCAAAGAACTCAAGCAGCAAGTCTCCCCCAGACACCACCAGATGGCCCACCTAGAATCTCAGGATAAGAATGTGAAGAAAAGGGAAGAACCCTAGTACATTGCTAGTGGGAATGCAAGGTGGTGCAGCCAATATGGAAGTCAGCGTGGATGTTCCCTAAAAACTAAAAATAAGATTACCATATGATTCAGCAAATCCACTCCTGGGTATATATCTGAAAGAAATGAAAACATTAATTTGAAAAGATATATATATCCCAATATTCATCATAGCATTATTTACAATAGCCAAGATATGAAAGCAACCTAAGTATCCATTGCTGATGAATAAAGCAGCTGTGTGTGGACTATCAGCCATAAAAAATAAGGAAAATTTTGCCACTTGCAACAACATGAATAATTTAGAAAGTATTATCCTAAGTGAAATGTCAGACAAAAACAAATAGTATATGTTACCACTTATATGTGGAATATAAAAGCTAAAACAATTGAATAAAATAGAACAGAAAAAGACTCAGATATAGAGAACAAAAATGGTTATCATTGTGATGAGGGAAAGAGAGGAGAGCAGTATGGGGCAGGAGATTAAGATATATGTATGTATACTTTATATGAAATAAATAAGCTACAAGGATATATTATATAGCACAGAGAATATAGTCAATATCATAATTACTTTAGAGTATAATCTATAAAAATATTGAATCACTATGTTGTATACTTGAAACTAGTATAATATTGTAAATCAACTATACTTTAATTAAAAAAAGATATTGAGTGAACTATAAGAAAACAAAGATAAACAACTAAATGAAATTAGGGACACAAGGCATGAACAAAACATGTTCAACAAACAGAAATTATTAAAAAACAAAAACAAAACAGAAATCCTAGGGTTCAAAGAACAATGACTGGACTGAAGAATACAATAGAGAGCTTCAGTATTATACTCTATCCAAAAGAAGAAAGAGTT
>NW_011447370.1:2550-2933 GCF_000754665.1 Bison bison bison | reverse complement strand
AATTAAATTAAAAGATGCTTGCTCCTTGGAAGAAAAGCTATGACAAACCTGGATAGCATATTAAAAAGCAGATATATCACTTTACCAACATAGGTCTGTATAGTCAAAGCTATGGCTTTTCCAATATTTATGTGCGGGTGTGAGAGTTGGACCATAAAGAGGGCTGAGTGCTGAAGAATTGATGCTTTTGAGCTGTGCTGAAGAAGACTCTTGAGAATCCTTTGAACAGCGAGAAGATAAAACCAGTAAATCCTAAAGGAAATAAAACCTGAATATTCCCTGGAAGGACTGAGGCTGAAGTTGAAGCTCCAATATTTTGGCCACATGATGCAAAGAGCCAACTCACTGGAAAAAACCCTGATGTTGGGAAAGATTGTGGGCAG
>NW_011447370.1:743-2150 GCF_000754665.1 Bison bison bison | reverse complement strand
GACTCAGTCATGTCTGACCCTTAGCAACCCCATGGACTGCAGCCTACCATGCTCCTCCATCCATGGGACTTTCCAGGCAAGAGTACTGGAGTGGGGTGCCATAGCCTTCTCCAAATGTGAATTATGGGGTCCATTAAAAGAAACAATTTATGAATAGTTGGAGTCTCAGAAGTCCCAGAAGGAGAAGAATGAGAGAAAACTTTTTAAAGAAGTAATGCCTGAGAATTTAAACCTAGGGGTAAATTTATGAAGCCAACAGTTATCTCAAAATGTCAACCCCAAACAATCTTTTCCAAGACACATTATAATGAAACAGTTTAAAATCAAAGACAGAATGTTAAAAGCAGCAAGAGAGAAAAAAAAATACCCTTACATATACAGCTATCAAAAGATTTCTCAGCAGACCCCTTGCAGACCAGAAGAGAGTTGGATGGTATATGCAAAATGCTGAAAAAAAAAAAAAAAAACCAAAAACTTCCAACCATGAATATTTTACCCAGCAAAGTCATCTTTCAGAAATGAAGGAAAGATAAAGACTTTACCAAAAAATTAAAGCTGAGGGAGTTTGTCCACACTAGCCCTGCCTATTGAGAATACTGAAAGGAGTTCTTCAAGCTAAAATGAAAGGATACTAGTTAGTAATGCAAAATATATGAAAGTATAAAACCTACTGCAGAGAAGGCAATGGCACCCCACTCCAGTACTCTTGCCTGGAAAATCCCATGGATGAAGACTGGAAGGCTGCAGTCCATGGGGTCGCTGAGGGTCAGACATGACTGAGTGACTTCACTTTCACTTTTCACTTTCATGCATTGGAGAAGGAAATGGCAACCCACTCCAGTGTTCTTGCCTGGAGAATCTCAGGAACGGGGAAGCCTGGTGGGCTGCCATCTATGGGGTCACACAGAGTCGGACACGACTGAAGTGACTTAGCAATTAGCAATAAAACCTACTGATAAGATAAATATGTTGTCAAATTCAGAATACTCTCATACTGCAATATGGCAGTGTGTTAATTATATAACTCTAATATAAAGGTTAAAGGACAAATATATTAATGATAACTTAGCTACAGTAATTTGTTAATGGATATACAGTATAAAATTGGGTAAGTTGTGATGTCAAAAACATAAAATATAGAGGGAGATGTAAAATGGTAGGGTCTTGGTATATGACAATGATAAGCTGTTATTAGCTTTAAATAGAATTTTATATCTATAGTTTTGTTTATATAAGCCTCATAGTAACCATAAATGCAAAAACCTAAGTAGATAAACAAAAGATACTGCTACTGCTAAGTCACTTCAGTCGTGTCCAACTCTGTGTGACCCCACAGAGGGCAGCCCACCAGGCTCCCCCGTCCCTTGGATTCTCCAGGCAAGAACACTGGAGTGGGTTGCCATTTCC
>NW_011447370.1:0-643 GCF_000754665.1 Bison bison bison | reverse complement strand
CTGCAGCCTACCAGGCTCCTCCATCCATGGGATTTTCCAGGCAAGAAGAGTGGGCTGCCATTTCCTTCTCCAAAACAAAACATAGAGAGAAGGAAATCAAAGCATGACATTACAGAAAATGATAAATTCACAAAAATAAAGACAAGTGATGAGGAAAGAAGGGAATTTCAAAATAGCCAGAAAATAATTAAGATGGAATTAATAACTCCTTGCCTATCAATAATTAATTTGAATGTAAATGAATTAAATTATCTAATCAAAAGGCAGAGGGGCTGAATGGATTAAAAATAGGACCGTACAGTATGCTGCCTAAAAGAAACACTTCAAATTTAAGGACACACATTGGCTCAAAGTTAAGGGTTGGAAAAGTTATTTCCTGCAAATGGAACCCAAATGAAAGCAGGGATACTTATATCAGACAAAATAAACTTTAAATCAAAAACTGATTTAAGGGGATGAAGAAGGTCATAATTTAATGATAATATGGTCTATTCATCAAGTTCAGTTCAGTTCAGTTGCTCAGTCTTGTCCAACTCTTTGCGACCCATGAATCACAGCACACCAGGCCTCCCTGTCCATCACCAACTCCCGGAGTTCACCCAGACTCACGTCCATCGAGTCAGTGATGCCATCCAGCCATCTC
>NW_011447369.1:0-643 GCF_000754665.1 Bison bison bison | reverse complement strand
TGTCCTGTCTTCCTCACAGCTGCAATTTCACTTTTGGCAAGCTTGAGTTACCTGCGGTTTTTAAAACCATCCCAGTCTCCTCATACCTCTGTGCCTTTGGATATGCTCTTCCTGCTGCCTGAAACACCCTTCCCTTTCCCCAATATTTGTCAGGCCAGAACATTCCTACCCTTCTGCCATACATCCTTTTATTCTCAATTCTTCTCTATCCCACATTATTTGTCATTCTTCCCACTATATTATAGCTTAAAAGATAAAGACAATGTTTAAAAGCACTTATGTTTAATTCCTATGAATTGGAGTATTTATAATTTCTCACCATTTAATCTTTAATAAATCACCATTGAAACATATTAAGGTAGAGTGGAAAAATGAGCTTTTGAAGACTCTTCTTTCCCATTGTTAGCCAGTCTTTCAGCTAAAGTAAAATCAGAACTTCTATGGAGGAAAGGAAAGGATAATTGAAAAAGTAATTAAGAGGAAGTCCCCAATTTATCAGTAATGTTTCTTCCCTCTTTTCACCCCCTACACTGTTATGACTATATAAGCACAGCTTTCTCCTAAAAACAAGCAGGGAAACTTTCCAAATATTCTCATTCTTTATTTTAAAGTATTTTGGGCCATAAATTGTCAGAAATTAAAT
>NW_011447368.1:0-643 GCF_000754665.1 Bison bison bison | reverse complement strand
TCTATATTTCTTTTACCATAAACATAAGTACGTGTATGACCCGTACATGCTAAGGTTGCAGTAATAATCGTTCCTCTTGCATCAGGTCCCCAGGGTGTCATGACTGGAAAGGAAAGGCTGTGTCTTTGCCGTCTGAGACTCTCTCTCAGGTGACAGTGCCTGGCTCCACCCCTGGCTGTCTGTGCCACCTTGGGTTTCTGGTGGCGCCCGGGGCCTGCTGGCGTCCAGCCACAGCAGCTTTGCTCTGCAGGGCCCGTGTGACTGGCCCTCAGGTGCACGCCAAGGTCAGAGTTAGTCTTGCTTTCTGGTCCCGGGAAGCAGTGCTGGTTCCCAGCCTTGGTGGAGCTGTGCCCGGGCGTCACGACCTCCCGTCCCCTGGACAGCCTGCTGTTCTCTGGTGGGACGAGGGCTCTTTCTCCGCTTGGCTCCTCCAGGGTTCATCACCTTGTCTCTGTACAGATGCTGAGCTTCTTAGCAAATCGTCTGCATTCACCTCGGGTCTTTGGGTCCTTTACCCGCCCTGCTGGCTCGTCCTTCAGCCCCGCCTTCCTGCGGCCCTCGAGGGCTCAGGCCTTCCCATCTTGCAAAGTGTGTCTTAGCTCAGGGCAGACACCAGCCCTTAACAGTGCAGCCCTGCCCAGGC
>NW_011447367.1:0-643 GCF_000754665.1 Bison bison bison | reverse complement strand
GGAGCCTGGCAGGCTATAGTCCATGGGGTCACAAGAGTCCGGTATGACTGCACAGACACACACACACACGCACACGCACACACGCACACACACGCACACACACACACACACACACGATAGTGGTAGACGGAAAAGAGGAGAAAAACAACAAAGGATACTTGGAAAAGCAGGGCAGGATGTCAATAAATTGGCAGGAAATGTAAAAAGCGCTGGTCCTGCCGTGAATTTAGAGACCCACCAGAAAGACCACCTTGATTCTTCCCGTAGGCATTGGGGAAAAAAAATAAAAGGGCACTCAGATCAGCAGTTAGTAGGGTTTCCTAAATCCACTCAATTCTATTAGCAAATGTGGCTTTGTAGCCAGGCTATATTGATAAAAATAATTTTACGTTGCCTCCTTTTTATTACTGAATGCTGTTATGCTTTATAAGAGAGCCCCAGACTGATCTTAAAATTCCAGATCAATGAGAGACAAGCTATGATGGATTGTCACCAGGTTCTCGATGTTCTCTGTGAGCTTACTCTGTGATGACTCTCTGTGTCCTGGGTGGTGCCTTTGATGGCTCCCTGGTGTAGACATGATACAGCAATTTTGAAACCTTGCCAATTTGCTGGACTTGTTACTTTAAATCACTTATCTTTT
>NW_011447366.1:0-643 GCF_000754665.1 Bison bison bison | reverse complement strand
GCACAGATATATGTGTACATATCTATGCACAATAAAAATTTATATATATATATATATATATATACACACACACAGACTGCAGGAAAGGGTAACTGATGCTATCTCCAGGCTTATATTGTTCTAGCTCAAAATAACACTTAATTCTCCCAGTATTTGCATATCAGCCACAGAGAAGGACTCCTGTTGGCTCTGCTTGTATCAGAAGATCACCTCTAGACCAACCACACAGGACTCCATGGAAATTAAACATGGTGACTGGCCAGATATGAATGATATCCTCATCCTTGTGGCCCGTGGCATGGAATCTACTATTAGAAGAAAGTGACTGAAAAGACCAGTTTAATCCCAGAATAACAACTACTGATTTCACAATAATGGAATGTTCAGGACATAATGAACTGAAATGAAGCAGATAGGCCCCATGCCTTTACAAACTTAAAAAAAAATGCTTTATCTAAAAAGGCAAAAAAATATCTTCTAAATGTAGAATTTATTTGAAGAAGAGGAAAAGAAATTCCCTAAGTGTAAGAAACGAGAGAATCAAGGCTACAGTGGGAAGCTGCCATTGTCGGTAGCCACATGATTTTGTGTGGGATATAGACCCAGAGGTTTGGGAGCTGGAGTCCCATTTCCCTGTGGAAAT
>NW_011447365.1:0-643 GCF_000754665.1 Bison bison bison | reverse complement strand
GCCGTGTGGCTCTGTTAAAAAAAAAAAAAAATCCTAGCTGGGAATTTCAATTTAAAGCTTCCTGAAGCTTTGAGTGGGGGGACCTTTCTCACTCATACTGGCTCTCACTCTCTTTTTTATTTGTGAGAAATGGGTGCATGTTCATTAATACCATGTTTATATTACAGATCTGCTGGTCAGAAGCCTCTGGTGGGGCAGGACTCCGTTCTTTCCTGGAGTCTCGGGGGAGAATCTCTTCCTTGCCCCTTCAGTTCCACCTGGCCATAGGACTGAGATCTACATCTGTGTGCTGGCTGTCAGCTGGGGACCACTGTTACCTGCAGGAAGCCTGTTTGGTCCTCGCACATGTCCTTCTAATTTTCATGACCCCTGGATCCTTATCATGCTGCCGTCTTTCTGGTTCTCAACAGCCAAGGCAAGTTCTTGGATTGTAATGACTCGTGGAATTAGATTTGTCCCACCTGGAAAATCCAGAACAGTCTCCCCATCGGAAAGGACTTAACCTTTATCATACCTGCAAAGTTCCTCTTGACAGGCAAAGTAGCATATTCACAGGCGTGGACATCTTTGTTGTTGATGTTCAGTCACTCATTCGTGTCCCACTCTTTGTGACCGCATGGCTGCAGCACTCCAGACTCCCCTG
>NW_011447364.1:0-643 GCF_000754665.1 Bison bison bison | reverse complement strand
TTAACCTAGCTCAGATACTGTTAGAAATGCATCACTTTATAATGCATGCTAAGTGCATAGGTTAATAATGCTTTAGCAATATTATCAGATTACTATTAACACTTAACTGAGTCCAAGATACTGAGAGGTATCAGTATCTTTACAGTCACCTAAATATTCGATCACCACGGCACAGGAAAATGCTGCCTGCCCTGACCAGATCTCAGAAGCATAAAACAACCCTATCAAAGGCAGAGGGAAACAGAGATACTTTTAGATGCTAATTTAGAGCTGTGAAAGCATGGTATGATATATGTGTCTATCAAATAAAGACTGGGAAATTTGTCAGCTCTAAGAATGAAACTGTGTACTCTGTCTTTACTTAACATCATTATAGTTTTGGAACCCACAGTAACCTTGGCATACATTGCCTGTTTATATGTATAGTCCAAGATAAAATTGTACTATTTTACAATAAAGGGCCTTGAAGTATTAACACAAAAGTGGAAACAATTCATCTAGAGACAGTATTGAGAAATAGTGGTTTCAGGTTTTTGACATTCTCATAGCTTCTTAAGATAGACATCAGAGTGTACAGGATCCATTTTTACAGGCCTTGTTTTGGTAAAATGGATCCTGTACACTCAGAAGAGCACACGTCTGA
>NW_011447363.1:0-643 GCF_000754665.1 Bison bison bison | reverse complement strand
TCAGGATGGGGAACACATGTACACCCGTTGCGGATTCATGTTGATGTATGGCAAAACCAATACAATATTTTAAAGTAATTAGCCTCCAATTAAAATGAATATATTTAATTAAAAAAAAAAAAGATATGCAGGTAGGCCTGACCTAGGCTTCTTTCAAATGACTGGTTCTGCTCTGGTCCTGGAACATGTGAGGTGTTGTGTGAGCCTTTTAGGAGTAGAGTCTCTATTTCCCTCAGCTTTCTGGGACCCCCACTGGGGAGCCTGAAGTGGGGCTCAGACCTCATTCTCCAGTCTGTGGGTTGCTTGTGGGCATGGGGTTTGCCTGTACTGTAACTCTGCCTCTCCTACCCATCTTGCTGTGGTTCCTTCTTCATATCTTTGATTGTAGATCTTTTTCTGGTAGGTTCCAGTTATTAAAACCAGTTGCTGTATAAATAATTGTGATATTGGTATTACTGTGAGAGGAGGTGAGCTCAGAGTCCTTCCAACTTGCTGTCCACCAAGCGCAGGATGCATTTGTGCTTGTTTGGCTTCAGGCAGTCTTGGGGTGGCAGTCATCAGGCTGTGCTGGCACTTGGGGGTGAACATCCAGGTATTTCACTTTTATTTTTATGGATTTCGTTTTAGGGCCTATCACGATAGT
>NW_011447362.1:0-643 GCF_000754665.1 Bison bison bison | reverse complement strand
TGATCCTGGATTTTAGGAACCCAGAGCTGTGTAAGTGTGTGTGTGTGAAGTTGCTCAGTCGTGCCCGACTCTTTCGACCCCATGGGCTGTAGCCTGCCAGGTTCCTCCGTCCATGGGATTTTCCAGGCAAGAGTACTAGAGTGGGTTGCCATTTCCTTCTCCAGCTGTGTAAGGGGTCCTGATTAAACCGAGACCCTAGAGGACCAGATGAGACATTTTATCAGAAACCAAAGAGCAGGATCATCCGCTGGTTTGTCCAGAGTCAGGCCCTGGGCAGGGGCTGGAAGACCTGTCAACACGTACAGCCCGCTGGGACCACTGGTGATGGGAAGGCTGGTCCGGGGCTGCCGGGAGCTGCCAGGAAGGGGCAGAACTGGAATCCGACTCAGGTGCCCCGCCCCTCTGTCCTTCCCACACTCAGGATCCCTCTGATGTACCCACTCAGGACGGGGGCGACACACAGTGGTGGCGGGAGCATGAGGGGTGACATCGACTGTGGTTTTGTACTATGAACTGATGCTCTGAGTGTGCAAATTAAGCCATGTCATTAATAGGCATCCTTCCCCATTTTGGTGGCTCAGATGGTAAAGAATCAGCCTGCAATGCAGGAGACTCCTGTTTGATCTCTAGGTTGGGAAGATCC
>NW_011447361.1:0-643 GCF_000754665.1 Bison bison bison | reverse complement strand
TTTGAAACTAGGCACTTTAAGCATTGTGGGTTCCCCAGGTGGCTCAGTGGTAAAGAATCCACCTGCCAATGCAGGAGACCCTGGTTTGATCTCTGGGTCAGGAAGATCCCCTGGAGAAGGGCATGGCAGAGGATGAGATGATTGGATAGCATCATTGACTCGATGGACATGAGTTTGAGCAAGCTTTGGGTTTTGTTTTCTTTTGTTCTGAGTTTTCATTTTTTTCCTTTGGCCTCCTGGCTTTTTCCTTTCCTTTTCTTTTCTCATCCATCGGCCAGCGTGGGCCTTCTCCCTGTGTCATCCCCCTAGGAAGGGCCCTCCTGCAGCATGCGTCCAGGGCCAGAGGTTGGGCCTACAGATGGGGTGGGAGCCTCCTCCACCTCGGGCATCAGACCTGGGGAAGGGGCTTTTAAAAAATAATAACAAAAGAGGAAAAAAGTGAAGTTTTTGGCAGTTTCTACCCACTCATCGTTGAGGGCTGCAAGGTTTTGCTGATCATGGTTCCTTAGGAATGTCTCCTTGCCAGCAGGCCTAAGACCCAGGCCCACTGAGAGCGGAGCCCCTCCCAGTCCCCAGGCTGCCCCATGCAGGGGCTGGTCCAAGAGGAGGCTGCAGAGAGCTGGGCAGCCACCATCAAGAAGCC
>NW_011447360.1:0-643 GCF_000754665.1 Bison bison bison | reverse complement strand
TTTGAAAGGACTAATAACTGAGTAAAGCCATAATGGGAATATGTTGGAGGCTATTAATATTCTAGTTCTTGATATATTTGATATTTCTACAGAAATACTTACTTTAAAAAATCCAGTATCTATACACTTAAAATTTATTCATTTTAGTTTGTGGGGGTTATATTTCAATTGAAAAGCAAAGGATAAAAATAGTTGGCTATGTTTAGATCTTATTTTATTTACAAAGAAGTGGATGAATTTTAAGTATCAAAATGAGTGTACCAATTTTCTAATTTTACAATAAATTTTAATAAACTCCTTTTGTATTTTGGCTATATTTATAATAAATTGCAAATAACTATTTCCAAATGACTTTTCTCAAAGCATTTATATACCATGTCATCTTATTCAGCCATCTAATGTTTTGTATCTGAAACAAAAAATTCCATCTATGTAAAAAATTTAGAAAGTATGAACATGAGTAGCATTTTAATGCCCCTATGAAAATCCATTTCCTGAAGGTTAAATTGAAAGAAATATAGAATGATATAAAGTAGGGGAAACTTGGCTTAGTTCTTTCATATTCAGTATTTAAGTTTCTAGGAAAAAGTGTGTGTGTGTGTGTTAACAACTGGCTTTTCCATTAATCTTATTGAAAAGAGAA
>NW_011447359.1:0-643 GCF_000754665.1 Bison bison bison | reverse complement strand
ATAGGCTTTTTATGGCTTACTTTCTGTTTTGTTTTGTTTTTTTATAAAAAGTGGTGTGTGGGTGCCTTTAAAGCAAAGAAATAATTTTGACTTTAAATGTGTACACTGCTATGTGAAAGTAAAAATAATTCACTAGAGAGATGATTAAGGAAAAGCTTTATAAACCGAACAGAGAAATAGAATTATTCTGGGGGGAAAAAAAGACATGATCACTCAGTAATTGTTGCACTGGCCAATAGTAACTGCTGCTTTTGGGAAGACATCAGATACAATCTTTACAAAAATAAAAGGAAAGAAAGAAAAGAAAGGGGAAATGCTCATTCATTCTTATGTGTCTTGATTTTTCACTCATATTGTGGCTCATTCTTTCACAAGTGTAGCAATATCTTAATACATGAAACATGTACTTTGCTGCTTTGAAAATTTTTCACTACAGTAAAAGAATCTTTATAATTGCATCATTTTACATGGTAGCATTCATAAAAGAAAAAAAAGTCAAGCACGTTATAAAATTCCATGCCCCTAGTATATCACATACCCCCTGGAAACATCCCAAGCTTTTATTGGAGCAAATCAGCTAAGGTTCCCATGGAGGAAAAACAATGCACTAATATAGGAATCTCAGGACACGTACTTTTCATCT
>NW_011447358.1:0-643 GCF_000754665.1 Bison bison bison | reverse complement strand
TCCCAATCCAGACATCAAAACCAGGTCTTCTGCATTGCAGACAGATTCTTTACCATCTGAACTACCAGGGAAGCCCAAGAATACTGGAGTGGGTAGCCTATCCCTTCTCCAGGGATCTTCCGGACCCAGGAATTGAACCAGGGTCTCCTGCATTGCAGGTGGATTCTTTACCAGCTGAGCTACCAGGGAAGCTCCCAAAGAGTACACTGGTGCTTGCCAGTGGCCAAGGAGTAGGGAAATGGGGATATGTTGGTCAAAGGGTACAAACTTCAAGTTGTAAAGTAGATAAGTTCTCAGATCATATGCACAACATTGGGTGACTATAGTTAACAATACTTATGGTATATTTGAAAGTTACTCAGAGAGAAAATCATAAAGATTCTTACTACACGCACAGATACACAAAAGGTAACTATGTGAGATAATGAATGTGTTAAGTAACCTTATTATGGTGATCTTTTCACAATATAAGTGTACATCCAATTATCATGTTGAACACCTTCAAATTACATAATGTTATATGTAAATTGCATGTCAGTAAACCTGAAAAAGTTGATCAATTAATAATTCATAAAACTAGTAGAAGAAACAAAAAAATATACTTGAACAACACTATCAACCAACATGTATTACTGATATGTTG
>NW_011447357.1:0-643 GCF_000754665.1 Bison bison bison | reverse complement strand
GGGGAGCCTGGTGGGCTGCCGTCAGTGGGGTCGCACAGAGTCGGACACGACTGAAGCGACTTAGCAGCAGCAGCAGCAACAATTTGTCTAAAGCAAAGCAAAGCTGGTTTCCTCAGCTTTAAATTGCCTTCAGACAGATGTTTTATGTACGATAATGGCCTTTTCTAACTCTTCTCAGTGGAAATGTTGGTTTGCCACATGCTACTCATTACTGCATATCACTTTTGTGCATTAATAGCAATATCTCAGAATAAAACTTAAATTTTAGTAGATAACCAATACACTCATTGGATTACATTTTAATGGGGGAAAGCTATAATTTTTATCTGAGCTCAAAATATTTTTATTGTGTCCAATTGCTTGCTGTACATCTTGATATGTCATAGGTACCTAAAAAGTATCCAGATGAACTCTATGATTTTCTCTCTTTCTTCCAGGTTTAAGGAGACCAAAGAGATGTAAACATTAATTTCAGGGCAGAAGACCTGAATATACATTTTTCCAAAGAAGACATAGAAATGGCTATTTGGCATGTGAAAAGATACTCAGCATCACTAATCACTGCATGTGTGCTCAGCCACTTCAGTCGTGTCTGACTCTTTGTGACCCTGTGGACTGTAGCCCACCAGGCTCCTCTATCCAT
>NW_011447356.1:0-643 GCF_000754665.1 Bison bison bison | reverse complement strand
GCCTGCCAAGCTCCTCTGTCCATGGGGCTCTCCAGGTAAGAATACTGGAGTAGGTTGTCATTTCCTCCAAAATCAATACCTTGTGTTGGATAAAGATATAGAATTCCAGAGATAAAATACCTTGGTTCAAATCTGAGCTCAGTCACTTTCTGGTTGTATAGCCCTATGCAAGTTCCTTAGCCTCTCTGTACTTTACCATCCTCATGTGTAAAACTGTTAAAGAAATAGTGCTTTCCTCATAGCTGTTGAGTGTATTAAAAAGCAATGGATGTGAAAATGTTAGCTTAATATAATAAAATTAAATTAATTGTGCTTCTTACTATTAAGCACAGAAAATAGATAGGCTAACTTTCAACTGTATGCAAAATCAGAAGGTGGCTACAACTGGCCCGCTCTTGTTGTCTAAATAATATAATTGAGTGAAAATTGGAGTA
This sequence comes from Bison bison bison, assembly GCF_000754665.1. Lineage (NCBI taxonomy): Eukaryota > Metazoa > Chordata > Mammalia > Artiodactyla > Bovidae > Bison > Bison bison. The sequence continues at coordinate 209 of NW_011447356.1, read as the reverse complement.
AATTGGTATCAAGGAGCCTTCAGAACAATAACTGTCAACTTGCTATTATACCACCTATTTTGAGACAAAATAACCAGGTAAAGAGAAAATTTTATTTTTAATGAACAGATATGCCTTAATTCACACCCTCAAATGTCTTGCTGCTGCCACTGCTAAGTCACTTCAGTCATGTCCAACTTTGTGTGACCCAATAGACGGCAGCCCACCAG
>NW_011447355.1:0-644 GCF_000754665.1 Bison bison bison | reverse complement strand
CCCGCTCCCCGTGCTCCTTCAGGAGGGAGTGGTTCCCGCTCCCCGTGCTCCTTCAGGAGGGAGTGGTTCCCGCTCCCCGTGCTCCTTCAGGAGGGAGTGGTTCTCCCTGAAGAGCTCCAGCAGGCGCTCTCCCCAGGGGCATGGGGGGCAGGGACCCTGGGTTGGTGGCACTGGACTCAGGGTTAACACGCTGACCCAGGGAGCCGGGCCCCCCCCACCGGGAAGTGGGTCTCTCCACGCCGCTCAGCCCGCGCCCTGTCCAGGGTGGGGCCCAACCCTGCGTCCGCCTGGAAGAGCCTCCGGGGTCCCTGGTCCCCTGGCTGCCTCTGGCAGGCGGCCTTTCTCATCAGTTCTGACAGCTTCTGAACCCCAGGGAGGAGGATGTGGCCGCGAGGACTGTACTGACTTGTGTGGGCACCCACGGCCCGGCTCTGCTCCCCGGGGAGTGGGGAGGACCTGCCCAGGATGGGGCAGGGGCTCCCCGCCTGGAGGGAGGAGGCTCCAGGAGAGGGTCCCCGGGGGTCGGAGCATCATTTCATTTAGAGGCCTGGCAATTATCTCTCCATCCTACAAAGGAGGAAACAGACCCAGGGAGGGACAGCTATTCACCCAAGACCTTCCACCCGCCCCAGGCCTTCAGTGGG
>NW_011447354.1:0-644 GCF_000754665.1 Bison bison bison | reverse complement strand
CCCATCCGAGGGAAAAATCAGGTAAAGGGCTTTGGGGGACAGACTGCCCTGGCATCATATGTCAGCTGAGCCATTTGACAGCTCTATGACTTGGGTAAGTCATTCTTCTCTGGGACTTTTTTTTTTTAATTTGGAAAGTGGAAATAATATTGTTACCTACAGTATGAGATAGTTTGAAGGATGGGATAAGAAAATTCATGTAAGATACTTAGCACAGTTTCTGTGACCTTAATGAATGTTAGCTCTCAAATTTATAATTACCTTCTACTGATTTTACTGATAAGGAAATTGAGTCTTGGAGAGGCTTGTCAATTCGCCTCCAATCACACAGAAGCTGGTTCTGATATGAAGAATTAAATGTTTGTAAAGCACTTTCTCCATGCCTGGATGCAGAATGGAAGCTTTTTTCTCCCATTTCCTCTTTCTCTAACTTTCCTTCCTGGGAAATTTCCTTCCAGTTTAAGAATAGCTAATCCTGGACATCCCTGGTGGTCTAGCAGTTAAGACTGCACTTCCGATATGTGTGTGGGTGCTAAGTCGCTTCAGTCGTGTCCGACTCTTTGCGACCCTAGGGACCGAAGTCTGCCAGTCTCTTCTGTCCGTGGGATTCTCCAGGCAAGAATACTGGAGTGGGTCACTGTGCT
>NW_011447353.1:0-644 GCF_000754665.1 Bison bison bison | reverse complement strand
TCATTTACAATGCTGTGTTAATTTCTGCTGTACGGCAAAATGATGCAGTTTTATATATATATATATATATATATATATATATAACTTTTCATATTCCTTTCCATTGTGGTTTATCAAAGAATACTGATATACTTTCCTGTGCTATGCAGTCTTACCTTGTTTTTATCCACCCTATATATGCAAATTAGCATCTGCTAATTAAACATACTTCTTATGTTTATTGGCATAAGTGATCTCCAAAGTCCAAATCATTTTAAGATTCTATGTGAAGAGTAAAGGAAGGGAAATCAAGAAACAGTTGTCTCATTTAATCCTCCACATGGATATGGAAGCAACCTAAATCTGTATTGACAGATGAACAGACAAAGAAGATGTGATACATATATACAGAGGAATATTACTCAGTCATAAAAAAGAATGAAATAATGACCTTTGCAACAACATGAATGGACCCCGAGACTGTCACACTGAGTGAATTAAATCAGACAGAGAAAGACAAATATCATATGATACCACTTATATGTGGAATCTTGGGAAAGACTACAAGTGAACTTATCTATAAAACAGAAATAGAGTTATATATGTAGAAAATAAGTTCATGGTTACTGGGGCATGAAGGCAAGGGAAAAATGAATTGAGAGATT
>NW_011447352.1:0-644 GCF_000754665.1 Bison bison bison | reverse complement strand
ACCATTTGGTTCCAGTAGTGGGTCTATGCATTAAATGAAAGTCAGAAAATATATATATATATATATATATATATTCCATGTTATTCAGATTGAATGGAAACTGTGCTCTTAAGAGTAAGGGCAGAAAAGAGTCCCCTAAAGAGGTCTGTTCTCTCTTGTTACACCTGGTACATGCCTGTGGAACCCTGGTGCCCTCTGGAACACCATTTGAAAAGCATTGTTCGAGAAAGAGGAATTACTGAAATTTATTAGTAAGGGAGTAACCTAGTAAAAGTAATGAATGTTTTCTTCTGGTTCTAGGCAAAGTGAGAAATCAACACAATTGGATTGTAATAAGAAAACATATTTATTATGCAGAAATAGATAATTTCCTTGTTCCTCCAAAAAAGTCCTGAATCTTTTTAACTACTAACAGATATGTGAACAAAGATGACTTACAAAGGGTGAGTTTCAAGTACAGTCTCTGATATATGGGTATATATGTGTATAATTATTTGCTACATATGTTCAAAATATTTCTGTTTCAAGGACCCAACAGCCATAAATTGAGGAAATAGAAACAGACAAGTTAAACAATTGTTCCGAGCTGGCACCCTGACTCAAGAGAATGTAGTGTTCATCAATATGGCAGTTTGGGTTTCTTT
>NW_011447351.1:0-644 GCF_000754665.1 Bison bison bison | reverse complement strand
CCTGGTGTGCTGCGATTCATGGGGTTGCAAAGAGTCAGACACGACTGAGCGACTGATCTGATCTGATCTAAACACTTTAAACAAGCCATGTGTTCCATCCCATAGGATGATGGAATAGGACACTGGAGACATGGGAGATAGTCATGTCCCCTTGTTGGTCAGTTTTTCTTTCCTATAAATTCAAGGTCCTCAGTGAACTACTCATATATTCTGCCATGAAAGCAAGAAATAGAAACTGCTTGGCTTTGAAGTGGAAAAATGCAGTGCAGACAGCAAGCAACAGGAGAGATTGAGTCAATTATAAAGTTTTGCAATTTCTGGTCACTCTCCATTTCTGAGAAAACTATCACTACTTTTCAGTTCTAAACTTTCAGTAAACAACCATGCTTATCACAAATTCTGTTTTTGAACAAAAGGTTATTCAGGTTAGTTTTAGTTAATTCTAAATGAGTCTAATGAATTCAAATTCTATAGTAGAGCAATTGTCAATCATTAGTTTTATGGAAACTATTCCCTAAATGCTCTTTAAATGCCAGTCTTAAAAGATACAGTGAAGCAAGGTAACCAACTATGCAGAGAAAACACCATTGATTAGGATTCTAACACAAACTTATTAAAACATGAATATTCCATTTCCTTTATTT
>NW_011447350.1:0-644 GCF_000754665.1 Bison bison bison | reverse complement strand
GGTGGGCTGCTGTCTATGGGGTCGCACAGAGTCGGACACGACTGAAGCAACTTAGCAGCAGCAGCAGATCCATTTTTGCTCAGTATAATTAAGTGTTTTTCCCGTTTTTAAGCTTTCTTTTACATCATGCTAAAAAGTGGCAACAAAGTACTCCATGTGGATGATAACATAAATTATTCCATCCCATTATTAGGTAGACCTAATTCTCATTCAGTTCAGTTAATACCGCTCCACATTAGGACACTGTGGCAGGACAGAAATATTAAAAGAAACAAGAACTCCATAAATGCCACTAGTTTTCATGGTATCTTGTAAAATAACAAATGCCAGTTAAGAATATGATGAGAAAACCCACATCACTTCTGACACATTATACAAAGAACCTGACTTGTGAATTTCCCATTGCAAATGCATGAAGGAAGTACTGGAAATTCCCCATTGACCTGTAAAATTTGAAATCTCTTTTTTCTTTCATTGAGGTAACCCATCTATGACAGGTAACTTCAGTTTTTCCCGTTTACAAGAAACTTCTCAAATCCTGATTTTAGATAGTTTGGTCCTGTGAGCTTCTTAAGGTACTTGATGCTTCATATACTGGTTAGCTGAGCACTTTTTCCTCGTTTTTTGTTTTTGTTTTTTTTTTT
>NW_011447349.1:0-644 GCF_000754665.1 Bison bison bison | reverse complement strand
GTACTTAATAAATTTTCTTAAAGAAAAGATTAAAAACATCTAGAGATGGAACATATTAGCAGGAAACAACTAATCAGAAGCGTCTTCATTCACAGACCCTGGGCAACTCAGTCTTGGTGGAATTTTCCAAAGTTTGAAATCTCCCTGGTAGCAGAGGATGAAAATAATGTGACATTGAAAATAGTTACTCAAACACAAGGGACTCAGAGTTGCTTTTGTTTAGTTTGGTTAAAGCAGAATATGTCTTTAGCCTTTCCAAGCGTCTTAGCAAATGCATCAGCTTGAAAGTCACATCTGTGGCTTAGGGCCAGTAGGCAAAAAGAAAGACCTCATAATAAAGGAGGAAAATAAACTGGAAGATGATCAATAGTCCAATCTGAGCATAATGGCTCCTTTTCAATCAATTAATATAGCAAGCAAGAAAAAAACACAGGAAATAATTCATCTGGCTAAGAATGATATTTTTGACTGTGTGTCCCAAATTCCAGTGCCCCAGTTCATGGTTTAGTACAGCTAACACCTCCTCATTATTACAGCCTTGTTTCCTGTCTGTAGTGCCCAAACTGAAATCCCAGTCAGCAGCTTCACACCTGCAGATCAAGTCAGGGGCACTACAGACAGGAAACAAGGCTGTAATAATGAGG
>NW_011447348.1:0-644 GCF_000754665.1 Bison bison bison | reverse complement strand
TGTGACCCCATGGAATTCTTACATGTATTCTCCAGGTAAGAATACTGGAGCAGGTAGCCATTCCCTTCTCCAGGGCATCTTTCTGATCCAGGGATCAAACACGGGTCTGCTGCATTGTAGGCGGATTCTTTACCGTCTGAGCCACTAGGGAAGCCCTTTGATTGGCTAAATGAATGTTAGTTGTGCTGCTGAATTTTACTACTATTGTTGCTGTGGTTGTTCCTTACAGGTTAACTCCTCAGGTGTAGTAGTTCAATTAGCCCTCCCATCTTGGCCTTTTAATACATACCATCAAAGTGAAAACCTTTATAATAATCCTTTATCCAGATCTGCAGAGGCTTTCCTGAGGTGGTTTCCAAACACAATCACACAATTAAAGCTTTTAAAAATGTGGAGGATTTAGGAAGGCTTTCTATGCAACAAAAGGATTTTAGGATTTTACAGGAAATTCTTTTTAAATAAATAAATAAACCTTCCCTGAGCCCCATACAGGGTTGAATTTTCCTAGAGAAGAGTAAACATTTGTCCACGAATGACTTGCACACCTAGAGTTCAGGAAAGAAAGACCCTCCACCGAGCCCAGTGCCCCCAACTCCTATAATCGCTTCGCCCCTCAAAACCAAACAGGGTGGAACCTACCACTA
>NW_011447347.1:0-644 GCF_000754665.1 Bison bison bison | reverse complement strand
GGAAGAAGAGGCAGAATGCCTTGTCTTCTACCACCATCTTTCTGTGCTGACATCTGCTGAGAAGCAGATCATCCTGACTTCATTTGTAGCCGCATGTTCTGGGGGCTGCACTGCTACTTACAGAGGACAGCAAGGTCATGTTGAATCTGACTGACTCAGTTTCAGCTTCTTCCATAAAATCCAAATGTGACTGTCAGAGTAATGGCCCCCACAAACACGTCTACCTGTTAATCCCTGGAACCTGTGACTATGTTATCTTACATAGCAAGAAGAAATTTGCAAGTATGATTGTATCATGAATTTTTAAAACTGAGTAAAATTTAAAATCCATAAAATTTACCAATTTAGAGTATACAATTCAGTGGTTTTTAGTATATTCACTAAATATACTTTGCTGACAAAGGTCTGTCTAATCAAAGCTATGGTTTTTCTAGTAGTCCTGTATGGATGTGAAAGTTGGACCATAAAGACAACTGAACACCAAAGAATTGATGCTTTTGAACTCTGGTGTTGGAGAAAACTCTTGAGAGTCCCTTTGACAGCGAGGAGATCAAACCAGATGATCCTAAAGGAAATCAGTCCTGAATATTCATTGGAAGGACTGATGCTGAAGCTGAAACTCCAATACTTTGGCCACCTGATGC
>NW_011447346.1:0-644 GCF_000754665.1 Bison bison bison | reverse complement strand
TGATTATACATCTTCATCAGCTAGCTGGATCCACCTCTGATGTTCCCAGGGTTTCCGTTTTGGTTTTTTTGCTTCTCACTCAGGCCATTGGGCCTGCAGTACCATGAATGGGCTCATAACTCCCAAATCCATGGCTCTAGATCCATTTTGCCAAATGCCTGTTGGGTAATCTACAGCCCTCTAAAAGCAATACATTAAAGACAGAATCACTATCCTTCCCTCAGAACCTTACTCCTTAGCTAAGTTGGTGGCATCATAGACATACCCAGTTGCCCAAGCCAAGAGCCACTCTAGACCCCTTTCTCTCCAATATCCTTCACACTCTGTCACTAAATCCTTCTGAATAAATCTAGACTCCCTTATCTCACCTCCAGTCCCAGAGCTACAAAGTTCAGTTAAACTTTGATCATCTCATTCCTCAACTTTGAGAATTAGTCCTAACTGGACTCCCCACATTCAGATTTATCCCATATCAATCAATTTCCCACATCTTTACTGAATAATCCTTTATAATGAGAAATCTGATGTTACTCCACTTTTGTGGTTGTTGTTTTTCAGTCGCACAGTTGTGTCCAATTCTTTGTGACCCCTTGGACTTCAGCATGCCAGGCTTCCTGTCCTTCGCTATCTCCCAAAACTTGTTC
>NW_011447345.1:0-644 GCF_000754665.1 Bison bison bison | reverse complement strand
TTCCTTTGAAATATCATTTGGTTATTACTTTCCTAGATTTGTATAATAGTTTGGTGTCACTGATGTTCACTACAACTTGGTTTGGGAAACAAGATTTGAGGAGTTACTTCTCAGGATGTAATATATTTATCATATTGATTGATGCAAAATGAAATATAATTGGATTTCTGGTGTCATATATTGCTCAGTAGTGATTAGGACAATTGGACAACAGCATTAAAGTGAAATGTGCTTATTGTCCATCTAAAATTGGCCTCTGCTCTTTATTGGTGGCCTATAAATTCATATTTCCTAGAAAATATTTAACAGTATTCTTGAAAGGATAAATCATTTCCAAAAGAATAAATCTTCAGTTACAGTTCCATTTCTGAAGTCAAGCTTGTAGGCAGACTTCATTATTTGCAATCTATGGGATATTCAGCATTTTATTACATACCTTTCTAAGCTAAAAATCTTCACAAAAACCTCTCTTCTAATGTCGTTAGTGGCATTTCTAGAGATGGTATATATTAAGGGCCTGCTACAGGCCAGGCGGAGAAGGAAATGGCAACCCACTTCAGTATTCCTGCCTGGAGAATCCCATTGACAGAGGAGCCTAGTGGGCTGCTGTTTATGGGGTCACATAGAGTCGGACACGACTGAGT
>NW_011447344.1:0-644 GCF_000754665.1 Bison bison bison | reverse complement strand
GGGCTGCCATTTCCTTCTCCAATGCATGAAAGTGAAAAGTGAAAGTGAAGTCGCTCAGTCGTGTCTGACACTCAGCGACCCCATGGACTGCAGCCTTCCAGGCTCCTCCATCCATGGGATGGATTTTCCAGGCAAGAGTACTGGAGTAGGGTGCCATTGCCTTCTCCGCACTATTGGATAAAGAGATACAAATTCACCAGCTGTGTCATGTTCAGAAATTTCTTGACAAAGCTAATACTCAGTTTCTCAGCTATAATACTGGCAAAAATATTAATAATTCTAAATTACCTCAAAAGCTTGTTGTAAGATAAGATAACATTCATGAACTATCTAGCACATCTCCTTCTTTATCAGTGAACATAAGCAAAAAATATCCACTTCTCTTTATCTGTTTTTTTAAATAAAAATCAAATAATTTCAGAAATGACTTAGAAAGATGTTAACAGGAAAAAAAAAAAATAGGAAAAATATCATGGAATAGAATGATGCAGAACAAGTTAGTTCCAGATAATAATAATATCCTCATGAAACTAATGGGAGGGCTAAGTGAGGATAATGTAAATTAAAAAATTACTGCAGTACCTAGTTAGAAGTTGATGCTTAATACATGATATTTATTACTGGAGTATATTATTCAACCAAAG
>NW_011447343.1:0-644 GCF_000754665.1 Bison bison bison | reverse complement strand
TGATCATTGTTGAATTGAATTAGAAATCAAGAAATAGTAAGATATCTAAGAAACTCCCAAACATATGGATATCAACAACATCTGAGCAGTCCATGCTCAGGGAAGAAATCACAGTGAGAAGTGGCAAATGCTTCATTCACACTGAACCATGTGGGAAATAGTTCTCACTGAACGATGATGAAGAGGCAGCTTACGACAGTTTATGGGCTGCAGGTAAAGCCGTGCTTTGAGGAAAACGTATGCCTTTAAACGGCTGTAACAGAGGTGAGTTAAGACTACAGTCCGTGCCCTAGGGGTCTACCTCAGACTAAAAGAAGAGCAAAACCAACCCAGAGTAAACAAAAGGGAGAAGAGGCAAAGATAAGGAAAGAAATCAGAGAAACAAGAAGCCAGCAAGAAACAGGGGCAGTTAACACAACCAAACGCTACTCTTCAAGAAGATCAAACAACTGACAAAAGTCTAGTGAGACCGACCCCTTAAAATGAGAATAAACGCACAAGTCACCATGTCAGGATCAGAACGATGGGTGCTGCTTCAGGTCTTCAAGAGAAGAAGACAGTGAGGAGCTTTATGCTAATAAATTAAATAACATTAAAAACTAGTGAAAGAATATCGTGGGGCTTCCCTGGTGGTCCAGTGGCTA
>NW_011447342.1:0-644 GCF_000754665.1 Bison bison bison | reverse complement strand
ATTCTGGCCTTGAGAATTCCATGGACTATATAGTCCATGGGTCACAAAGAGTCGGACACAACTGCACTAATTTGGGCAAGATGCATAAGTATTCTGTGAGTTTAGAAATAGTTATTTCCTTCTCTATGACCTAAAAGAAGGTGTAAATAGAGATTATTTTGCGCATGCATTCTGTTTCTTCTTCTACTTGCATCCTTTCAACTCTCGGCAGCTTCAGGCTTGCTGTTTGTTTCCTTTGATCAAAATTGTACTCATTTTGGATCCATTTAAAAAGTCACCTTTTATAAGAGGTCTTCTGAGACTTTTTCACAGTGACTCAAACATTCTCATTTTCATGCTCCCACAACTCTCAATACATTTTTCTGTTACAGCCTTTATTACACTGTCTTTTGATTAATTGCTTACATGATCTAGGCTCCTATACTGAGCTCCTTTCATAAATATCTTCATATCCATAACACCTTGCACATGGTCAGGCAGAGAGAAGTATTTTAGAAAATGTTGGTTGGATGCTTTATTAAACTTAAAATTTTATCTTTCTTAGGAGTATGCAAATTTAAAAAATACAACAAAATGAAACTAATTTTGGAATTTTGACTAGTAATCAACTATGTATGGAAGCCACTTAAGGAAAGAGGAGGCCT
>NW_011447341.1:0-644 GCF_000754665.1 Bison bison bison | reverse complement strand
TTGGTCATAGCTTTTCTTCCAAGGAGCAAGTGTCTTTTAATGTCATGGCTGCGGTCACCATCTGCAGTGATTTTGGAGACCAAAAAAATAAAGTCTGTCACTGTTTCCATTGTTTCCCCATCTATTCACCATGAAGTGACGGGACCAGATGCCACGATCTTAGTTTTTTGAATGTTGGGTTTCAAGCCAGCTTTTTCACTCTCTTCTAATATCTACCCTAATACTGACTCTGTTTTCTTTTTGTCTCCCTTGTTGAAGGTGATTTCATGTTCCTTTGTGTAAAAATACAAATTTTGACTGCAGCCATTTCATTTTAATCATAATTGCTATTATCAAGCCACTATTTTGATGGAAATTGCTATTATAAAATCTTGACATTATAATGGAAAAATTGTTGGGTCACTTTGTCTAAGCCATCTCTCTAGAATAGGCGAATTCAAAGACAATACGCAGTATGATCCCTCGATGCCTGTGCCTTCAAGTCACCAATAAAATAGATGCTAATAACCCTCACTAACTTTATTTATGGGATTTACAAGTGCCCAGGTCAGAGGCCATGACCTTTGTTTCCCCTACTGACTTTCTTTTCCTCTGGAGAATAGTATTGCTGTTTAGTCGCTCAGTCATGTCCAGCTCTTTGCAGC
>NW_011447340.1:0-644 GCF_000754665.1 Bison bison bison | reverse complement strand
CACAAACATTTGTGCTAGGGGGAAGCTACACTTAATATTGAGGAATAGGCATTTGAAAATCAAAAATAAATGCGATTAATTTTGAAAACTGGAGTCTTTCATTCGACATCAGGGAAGGCAATTTTCAAGTACAAATTCACTTCAAATTATCTTCCTCTCTACTAGCTCAGATGATTCACGGCTGAGGGTCTGTTTTCTGGAACTTCCATCCTCAGCATCTCATTTGTACCTAGCTCATGTGAAATACATGTTTCAACTAAGGATGAACAAATAATGTTTTTGGCTTTCAATAGTATGCATATTCAATGGAAATCTAATCAGCCAGAAAAAAAAAAAGTTGAGATGTTATTATTCTCCAGAACATGGAGAGACCTTAGTGCTATGATGCTGATGAATTAAGTCAGAGGCTGAAAGCAAAGACAAGAGGATTTCCCTCCTGGGTAGAAGAGTGAGAGCAAACACAGAAGGAACAAACCAGCACAGCAACAAACACAGCAGAGACAGAGGCGACACACAGATACGAGAACAAGAGCCCACAGTAGGGAGGACACTTCCAGCATCCACTAGATCACCATAAAAGCAAGAGGGTTGCAGAAAAACATCCACTTTTGCTTTATGGACTATGCCAAAGCCTTTGACTGGGT
>NW_011447339.1:0-644 GCF_000754665.1 Bison bison bison | reverse complement strand
TTGTGGTGCATGGGCTTAGTTGCTTGGAGGCATGTGGGATCTTTCCAGACCAGGGATAGAACCTGCGTCCCCTGCATTGGCAGGCTGATTCTTATCCACTGTGCCATCAGGGAAGTCCAAGAAATACATTTTAAAAATATTCTATGACTAGGGCCCTTTATAGAAAAGTTAACATGGTGAGTTGATAAAGGTTCTTCAGAAACTGACATTTTTAAGACAAAAAAAAGCAAGTCCTTATTACAGTATTTAAACAACTAGTTGTCATCTTTCTATGTAATTTCCTAACAGAGACCAGCATTCACAGTGGTGAGGAACAGATTTTTTTTAGGCATTTTACTGAATAAAGGATAAAATGCTGGCTTTGCCTTTCCTGCTGGCCTACTTAGCACAGCTTCTCTGGGCCTTGGCCTAACTTTCCCAAACAACACAGCACTTTTAGGCACTCTTTCCACTGAATACAACTTCAACAACTTGTCAATAGAATTCTGCCAGAAAAACTTAATTTGAACTTTAAAAATTTAATCACAGGATGCATATCTTCTGGGGTCAAACATCCAGAGAAAGAGGGAACATCCTTCACTGATACTGGGTTACTATAGATCTGGAATTTTACATAGCGCATTAACAAGAAAAATCAGTGTGTC
>NW_011447338.1:0-644 GCF_000754665.1 Bison bison bison | reverse complement strand
TCCATTGCAGTGTTCATTGGTGCTTGGGAAATGCTCTTAAATGTAACCTAAATTGCATATGGCAGCATTTGACCATTTCTCCTCATTTCAGGCTATTATTATGTGACAAATATTTAGAGTTTCCATGATATACTGGGTTTTATGCTAAGTGTTGGAATAAAATAGTGAGCTACACTATCATTGTTCTTGCTTTCAAGGAGCTTACAGTATGATGTAGAAGGAAAATATTAAATAAATAAGTGTAAAATTGTGACACATGTTGGAACAGAAATTACAGAGAGCTATGAAGGTTTTTAATAGGAGAACCTCTATGCCAGAACCAGGAGGCACTGGCAGACTTCCTTAAAGGAAGCAACCTTTAATCTGAAATCAGAATGATGTTTGTGAGAAGGTACTGAAGTGGGGGGGAAAAAAAAGGTCTGCACTTCCAAGGAACTAACAGGAGAATGATGTGTTTCAAGTGGAAAGAGTAAAGGCAAGAGTGGTATAAGATGAGGTTGGGGAATTAGGTAGAGGCCAAAATACATACATCTGTTAGCTCATGTTGCTGCTGTGTCGCTTCAGTCGTGTCCGACTCTGTGCGACCCCAGAGATGGCAGCCCACCAGGCTCCCCCGTCCCTGGGATTCTCCAGGCAAGAGGACT
>NW_011447337.1:0-644 GCF_000754665.1 Bison bison bison | reverse complement strand
GTCCATGGGGTCGCAAAGAATCAGATGCAGCTGAAGTGCCTGAGCATGCATGCCTAATGACATATGTCCATCGTTATTATATTGTACAGCATATTTTCATTGCCTTAACAGTCCTCTATGCTCTACCTGTTCATCCCCACTGCCTTCTACAACCACTGATCTTTTCACTGTCTACATAGTTTTGCCCCTTCCAGAACGTCATAAAGGTAGAATCATACAGTATGTCACCTTTTCAGATTGGCTTCTTTCACTTAGTAATATTTATTTAAGGTTCTTCCATGTGTTTTCATGGTTTGATGGCTCGTTTCATTTTTGTACTGAATAAAATTCTCTATTGTCTGGAAGTACTGCAGCTTTGTTAATCCATTTACCTAATGAAGGACATCTTGGTTGCTCCCAGATTTTGGCAATTATGAATAAATACATATATGTATTATGATTTTTGTGTGGACATAAATTGTGAACTCCTTTAGGTAAATACCAAAGAGTGCACTTGCTAACAGTATGCTAACTGTTTCATTTTTTAAGGGATGCCAAACCATCTTCCAGTGTGGCTGTACCGCTGTGCATTCCCAATGTGAATGAGAGTTTCTGTTCCTCAGAACCCTTGCCAGCACTGGGTGTAGTCAGTGTTCTGGATTCTG
>NW_011447336.1:0-644 GCF_000754665.1 Bison bison bison | reverse complement strand
TCAATAAATTACCCAGGGCTCCCCAAGGACAAGTGGCCGAGCCTCTTGATTCTAAGCCTTTACTCTTTCCACATACCATGCTGCCTCCAGTGCATTCCATTTTAATATACCCCAATTCAAAAGAGCATCATTCAACATAAAAGCTAAGCTTTGCGATACATTACTCCTCAGCTGTTTTCTAGTTCATTGGAAACATCCTCCCATGTCTGGTGGGTGACTGAAAAAACTGCATCTTGACTCAATTCCCACAGTCTCCCAAAGATGATGAGTACACATGGTTCTATTAAAAGCAGTTCTAATGGTTTGTGTCTGTATCTATTTACATGAATGAATAAATAAGTAAAATGAAAAGTAAAGAGATGAAAAGGTAGACTCAGTTTATTTAAAGCATGTGCATGCATTCACAGATTGATGTGAAGACTAACCCAGCGGAACACAAAGTGGAAGGCAAACTCAGTCTTCCCAATCCAACCCCCAAAGAACATTGAATGAGCAAAACTTGGTAAATTAAAGACAGCCTTCTCTGACAGATTATAGGGCTTCCCTGGTGGCTCAGAGGATAAAGCATCTGCCTGCAATGCAGGAGAGCCGGGTTCGATCCTTGGGTTGGGAAGATCCCCTAGAGAAGGAAATGGCAATCCACT
>NW_011447335.1:0-644 GCF_000754665.1 Bison bison bison | reverse complement strand
CTGCACTTCCAATGCAGAGGGCAGAGGTTCCATCCCTGGTTGGGGATCTAAGATCCCACCAGCCATGTGGTGCAGCCAATAATAATAATAAAATAGAAAAAAAGGAAACCTCTTTCTGAGCTCCCTCTCTCCATAGATGAGGGAGATTCCGAGAGTGATGACTCAGGTTCTCCTTCATTCTGGTTGTAAATTTCACAGAGGGAGGTCCCCCGTGTTGCCTTTCATCTCTCCATTCCTGTCCCAGGGACACCTCAGTGAACCACGGCAGGGAGAGTCCCAGCTAACACAGAGGATCCCCTTACCGCAGTCTTTGACCCAGCTGATTTCTGCAGCACAGCGGTGGACAGTTCCAGGACTGTGACCTCCACCCTGAAGTTTGTACCTTTGCTTTTCTGTTTCAGGGTTTTCTCTGCAGCAGTGGAATTGCATCAGCCCAGGTGCAATGCAGCCAAGAAGTGCAGGGGAGTGCACAGACCCCAGAGGTAACCCCTGGAGTCAGTGGAACACTGAGTTGATGGATAAATGCCCCAGCCTTCCTGCCCTTCCTCCCTGCCCTTTCTTTATTCCCTGCCCAGGGATAATCCTGAGGCTTGTTCTTCAGGGTTTTTCAGCCCACAGCAATAACCAACCACAAACACAATTAG
>NW_011447334.1:0-644 GCF_000754665.1 Bison bison bison | reverse complement strand
TTTCCCTCTGTCAAAGTCCTTTTGGAAGCATCACCATTGCAGCCGCCATCACCACCCCCCATCGATTCTAGCAGAGCAAGGATGCTGTTCATTTGGCCTTCAGCCCCTGTTGCATCCTGATACTATGGATCATGTTTCTCCCTAAAGAAAAGGAAAAACATCTTTAAGGTTCCATATTTATTATTCCCTGAGCCCCTTTTCATGCAGTTTATGTGGAGGGAAATCAAAGCTTGAGTGATTTGCTTTTGAAAGTGAAATGACCTCCTTAATTACCAGCTCTCTTAACTTCTGTGTGCTGCAGAAGCGCCTGTGGAGGCTTTGTTTTTCTCCCAAGGTCTTTGCTTGTTTCAAAGGTTTAGTAAAACCTTAAGAAATTGCACTTGCATTGCACAAAGGTCATTCCCAAGAAAGAGGTTTTGGTGCCCATTAACACCAGGGGTGCCCCACTTACCCCTGGCTGCAGGGGTAGCTTGCACACCTTGTTCATTCTCTGACCAGTGCAGGGCCACCTGAGCTTTGCATTCTGTATTTCTAAGCCAGAACAAAGACTTGGGCTGCTGTGTGCTCCTACAGCGCCGGCACCGAGATGATCAGGGCTCTCGTTGTGCGGGGAGTTGCCAAGGTGCTGCTCGGGCCTGCGGTCA
>NW_011447333.1:0-644 GCF_000754665.1 Bison bison bison | reverse complement strand
GGGTGGCGTGAGGACAGTCATCCTGGGAGGACCCCTTGGCCCGCTCCCAGTGTGGAGGCAGGTGGCCCTACTTCCTGCAGACATTTCTCTTGGGGAGGAAGTAGTGTCTGTCCAGTATGGACCACAGGCTGTGCTTCCTCGCTAAGGAAGCACCGGCCGGCTGTGCCCAATGGCTCAGGGACCAAGCAGGAGAGGAAGGGGGTACAAAGAAGTGGGGCGGGAGCCAGCACAGCTCAGCTTCTCCACTGTCGTCTCTGATGGCCTCCAGCCTACGAAGTCCTGCCAGAAGTATCCTTTCCAGGCCCAGACCCTGCCGTCCCCCAGGACAGATTGATCTTGTCTCTCCTGTGCCCCCAGCCTGACCACGGCTCCGCGCTGCCCATCGGATCAAGTCTGAGACATTCGACTGGGCACCTGAGATCCTGAAGCCTCTGGAGCCACCACTGTCCGTTCTCATGTTGGCACCCCTGTCGGCAGTTGGAGCCGGAGCTAACAGTGATGGGGGGAAGAGACCACTGGGAGACAGAAGGCAGCTTTCCAGCGGAATCTTTATTCAAAAGGTTATTCTGTCTCCCTCCCAGCACCAAGGCAGGGAGGGGTGTGTGTGTGTGTGTGTGGTGTGTGTGTGTGTATGTGTGAGTGTG
>NW_011447332.1:0-644 GCF_000754665.1 Bison bison bison | reverse complement strand
TTCAGGGGCACTTGCTTATGGAAGGGGTTCCGAATATTGGAGAAAGAAGTGTTAGAACAACAGATGGGAAAACTGGAGCAATGAAGAGTTCTTGACCTGGTCAAAGTCAATATGATTTGTCAATAGAGGAGCAGATAACTTGCCTTGTCCAGCTGTCTGCTACCACATCATGTGTGAAATCTGATGCCTTTAAGTTGGTGAGAAGGATGATCAGCGTGAGCCTTGAAGCCACAGAATCTAATGTTCTCCACCATGGAGAATAGTCTCTCCATTTACCCAAATTACAGTGAGTCTTACTCTGTGAAAGTTTAAAACAGGAAACATGATGAGCCCTAGTCTGATTAATGACTTCTATGGTACTACTAAAAATGGATAGCAGGACTTCCCTGGTGGTCCAGTGGTTAAGAACCCACCTGCCAATGCAGTAAACGTGGATTTGATCCCTAATCTGGGAACTAAGATTCCATAAATTTGTTTTCTATGCCTGTGAGTCTATTTCTGTTTTGTAAATAAGTTCATGTGTATCATTTTTTCCCACATGTAAGATTCCACATGTAAGTGATATCATAAAGAAGATGTGGAATGCACACACACACTCATACACA
This sequence comes from Bison bison bison, assembly GCF_000754665.1. Taxonomy (NCBI): domain Eukaryota; kingdom Metazoa; phylum Chordata; class Mammalia; order Artiodactyla; family Bovidae; genus Bison; species Bison bison. The sequence goes on along the minus strand of NW_011447332.1, from coordinate 39 downwards.
CACACACACACACACACACACACACACACGTATACAATG
>NW_011447331.1:0-644 GCF_000754665.1 Bison bison bison | reverse complement strand
CTATTCTTGACTGGGTTTTCTCAGTGTGTCTGAGGCTTTGATTGGGACACTGAGCTGAGTCGGCTTTGCGTTCAGGTGTCTTTACAAATCTCATCCTCTAGTACACTAGCTGGGACATGGTGTGCTCTTGTGATAAAGACAGAGGAGCAAAAGAGTCAAAGTCACAGAGCCTCAGGTCCTGGAAATACCATCACTTCTTGTTGACAAAATGTCATAAGCACAGCCTACATTCAAGGGGTAGAGAAACTCTTAATCTCTTTAGGAGAAAAGAGTGTAGATATAGGGGAGGATGAAGAACTGCAACCATTTTTTTGTAATCTATTACAGTATGTTTACTTTTGAAAATTTAAAACATAAACTATAAATTCAGCTTGAAAAATATCTAATTGACTATATTGTAATCAGTTCTTCTGGAAAAATATCCTAGAGAAATTTAGGTTATAAGATCATTAGTTCTTATTTTATTATGTTATGGATAGGGAGAAATTCTTTCAAGGAATTTTAATTTTTTAAAGACTCCTAAGATGAACATTTTGACCATCTGGTGATGTCCATGTGTAGAATAATCTCTTGTGTTGTTGGAAGAGGGTGTTTGTATGTCCTGTGTCTTCTCTTGGCCAAACTCTGTTACCCTTTTCCCTGCT
>NW_011447330.1:0-644 GCF_000754665.1 Bison bison bison | reverse complement strand
CTGGAGTGAGTTGCCATTCCCTTCTCCAGGGGATCTTCCCCTCTCAGGGATCAAACCTGGGTCTCCTACATTGCAGGCAAATTCTTTACCAACTGAGATACCAGGGAAGCCCAAACACAGTTGTGAGTATGCCACAAATTCAAGTTTTCCTTGTTGGGACTTTCTGGGATTTTTTTTTCCAAATATCTTGATCCACATTGTTCCACATTGTGTCAGATATTGAAAACCTGTTGGCACATCAGGCTAACAGCAGGTTCCTGAAGTTTGCAGAAGATATCCTGCCTGGTGGTTTACTAGTCAACAGCTATTTGTTTAATCTGCTCTGAGGCCAACTGACTCTCAGGGTTACAGTGGGAACACGGCATTTGCTTTGTCATTTTTGGTATAATGTCACATTTAATTTTGTAATTATTTGATAAAAGATTTATAGTTAGTAATCAAAAGCTTATTATTCCTTTATGATTATTGATAATGCTACCCAAGGCATTTTATTTGGTACCCATTTTATTTGGTAAGCCACTTAATGAGGAATTCGATTTGATAGTATGAATAATAATAATAGCTTACTATTTCACTGACTGACCTAAGTCCTTGGCATTAAATATTTCCAGTTTTGGGTTTTTTTTTTTTTTTTTTTTTTTTTT
>NW_011447329.1:0-644 GCF_000754665.1 Bison bison bison | reverse complement strand
CTCCCACTGCCCTGGAGACTCGCGGGCCCCTTGGGTGCCAGAGCCCTACCTCCATCGTTGTCTTTGCTGTCGCCACAGGCGGTTTCCATGGACGTGTCGCAGCCAGCTCCTCTCCAGCCCAGCTGGCAGACGCAATGCCACCCGTTTAGGTCCAAGGTACATCTGCCGTTGCCATTGCACAGGCCAGGGCAACCCTCTGCAAGGCAAAGCAGCCAGAATCAGGGTCTGATCAACCATGGGCACAGACTGTGCTCACACACACTCACACTTGACCTGTCAGCTCACAAAAGGCCTTCACATTCGTCAGCACACTGATGCCCTCGGTACCTGGGGGTGCCTATCGTTAGAACTGCCCCTTACATTTAAGGCTACTGAGACTCAGAGGTGGAAGGCCTGCTCAGACCACATGGTTAGCACGCGGCACTGTCAGGAGGTGGGGGGGCTAGGCCTGAAGCCCACACCTTCTGTACCCAAAACCCTCCCTTTCCAAAGTGATCAGGATTCTAGAGCCAGAGTCCACGGATGTGGGCTTATCCAAATCTGGCCAGTGGAGCTGTGGGGCTGATTCTTCACTCCTTGCTTACTCTTGCCGGTTGTTCCTGCCTCTGTTTTGTTTAAAACAAAGGAATGATCATCTCTCTGTT
>NW_011447328.1:0-644 GCF_000754665.1 Bison bison bison | reverse complement strand
GAGAAGCTGTGAATTTTAAAACATCTGCCCTTCTGAAAAACACCACCTGAGTGCGTCAAACTGGCTTTGTGGCTTCTGTCCAGGTGGGGCAACCAAGAGTCAGGCCAGGACCCATTGTGGGTGCCCCCTTGTGGACAAAATGAGTCGAGAGCAAGGTCGTCTTCTCTGGAATCACTATGACCTAATGACAGGAATGGACTGAATTCTCTGTAAGGCACTGTGGATTCTGCCTCTGTCCAGGAAGACAGAAGCCAAATCACAATCTTGCTTGCAGGGATATATGAAAATACAGTCTGGGAAATTCACTTTTGGGGATATGTGTGTATTTGTGTGAGTGTGTATGAGAGAGAAAGAGAGAGAGGGGAACTACACAAGCACTTTGGGGAGGCAGGCCATACATTTTATTAGACTCTCAAAGCCACTGTAGAGTGATAACTCATTTATCAGGCCCTTTAATTTCTCTGGCCTCCAGTTTCCCACTATGGATACCTGAAGCCCTTGACTGCCCCCAGTGTCCCCAGATCAGTTTTATCCTGTCCCTAACACCCTTTAGCAACTTCAGTCATAAAAAGTCAACCCAGCTCCACCGTTTACCACATGTGTGACACAAGCAACCCTTGCTGTCTGCACCTCAGTTTCTTCAT
>NW_011447327.1:0-644 GCF_000754665.1 Bison bison bison | reverse complement strand
TGCTCTTTTGCCTAACTCATCTTTGTGGCCTCATTTTCCTTAAAACCCCTTGCATTCTGGCTGGTTATGTCACTATCCTCATCTCTGCAACTTTGCTCTTCAACTTGCCCTCCACCTGGAATACCAGTTTCATCCATCTTCCCTTGGGATGCTTTTACTGACCTTTCAAGTTGGGACTGAAATGCCACTGCCATTCCAGATTGTAGAGTTTTACATTACCTGAATCCTTAAAGCACCTTTCACTTGGCATTAACGTCAGACATCATGTACCTCACTTTGTCTTCTTTATTAGATCCTAAGGTCCTAGAATGCTAGATTCATGCCTATTTCCATAACCCCTGTAGTTACTAACATAGCTATATACTGTAGACATTTAAAGGTGTTTTGTTGAGTGAATAAATGACCACTTCTCCAACCATGGCCTATGCATTTAATACCCTTTTAAATGCACGGTTTTAAAATTTTTCTGCATTTTAACTTTATATATTGGATTAACACAGCTTCCATCTTCCATACACGATGCTTCCAATTTGACCCAGCCTGCTGCTAAGTCGTGTCAGTCGTGTCCGACTCCTTGCGACCCCATAGACGGCAGCCCACCAGGCTCCCCCATCCCTAGGATTCTCCAGGCAAGAACACTGGAG
>NW_011447326.1:0-644 GCF_000754665.1 Bison bison bison | reverse complement strand
AATTTTTTTTGTTGTTATTAACTTGTTTCCCTGGAATACTGTGGTAGTGTCAGGGAATTACCTATTAATTGACTAGAAGCCATATATCTATTTTATTTATGAAAGCTGAAAGTCAGATGTGCATATTGTAAGTGCAGAGGGAATTAGATATATCTGAAAAAATCATGAGCAATCTAATCTATTAAAGTCCAGTAAGATTAGAATTTCCAGATAAAATATAAGATGTTCAGTTGCATTTAAATTTCAGATCAATGACAAATACTTTTTAGTACCTGTCTCATATAATATTTGAATTTTCTATAAATATATCCAATGTAATATTTGAAAAATACTTTAAGATATGTATTACCCATGAAACATTTTATAAACTGAAAATAATCTTAATATAAGGATATGTATATTCTTCTATATGAGAATCAATTCCCACACATGAACTTGGAGAATTTTTAGTTGTTTGTTTTCCCTAACAGTTGCTTACTTTTTTTTTTCTTCAGGAATGACTTTGCTAACTGATTGAGTAAACTAGTAGATGAATAGAAAACATTTTTAAGAGTTAAGGAGAAAGCCATGAACCTCAAGTAGTTCCTAACTCTTATCACCAGGTCTGAAGATTGAAATATCAGTTATATCTTTGCATATTTTTT
>NW_011447325.1:0-644 GCF_000754665.1 Bison bison bison | reverse complement strand
TGATCAGACCATTAGACTGAAGTGTTCTTTTGTGACTCTTGTGATCAAATATTCAGTTTAGTATGTCATTTTTGACAGAAATGGAACAAAATGAACACAAAAACAAGAAGTCACTCTCCTCAAATCAAATTAGTAACTCATAAGGCTCTTTGAACCAAAAGCTGATCATGCTTTTTGTTTTTAAGAAATATACTTTAACTTGTGTATTTGCTGATGAGTCACATAAAACTAAATCACTAATGTAATTTTTCAATTGTCCCTCGTATTTTCTTATGTGAGAGGCTTCAAGATCATAACTCACCCACTTCTGCTAAAATGCATGCCATATTCTCTTCACCTACACTGTGCAGTTTGTTGAGAGCTGCTGCTGTGACTTGCAAATTGCTTCTCCTTGTGTTTTACTTTATTTGACTCCCAATCCTCTCATTTCAAGAAACTGTATCAATTTAAGCAAGGATACCTCCATGACTGAATTTCACTTTAAGACAAGAAGAAAGGGACTGTGGTTCAAACAGAAAGAAGGCTGAAGGACCTGGGGCAGGGCACGCTGGAATCAAGATTGCCAGGACAAATATCAATAACCTCAGATATGCAGATGACACCACCCTTATGGCAGAAAGTGAAGAGGAACTAAAAAGCCTCTT
>NW_011447324.1:0-644 GCF_000754665.1 Bison bison bison | reverse complement strand
CAGATTCCATTTGAGTGTCTCACAAGAAAATCCTCTTGTGCCCTTCAACTATAACTAACAGATCCTTAAATATGAGACTTGACTCTGGGCCAGGCACAGAACTAGAGGCTTCTCATCTATTGTCATACTTAATCTTACACAAATCCTGGGAGATGGGTATAATTAGCTCTGTTCTACAGATTATGAAACTGACATGGATGGAGATGAAGTTACACGCCTGAGGCCACACTGTCACTGGGTGGCAGAGAGCGGTGCATTCAAACCTGGTTCTTGGCACACCCAAGGCTCTGCCTATCACGGCATAGGACGCATCCCAGCGGTTTTTTTTTTTAAACTGGTTTCAGAAAAATAAAATTCACCTTAGATGGCAGAAGGTTGGTGAAGAATAGCTTGTTACACACTGGGGACTCCAAGGTGTGTTTGGACCAGATCGCAAATCTCTTCTTAGCAGTGGCGGCTCCCAGAGGAAGTGAACAGTCTCCCAGAGCGACCACTTGAGAAGGACAGAGAGCAAGTGGTTCCCAGGGTCACTGCCTTAGTATTTTCACAGCAGCTCTTCCACTTCCTTCCTGTTCTCTTACCTGTGGATTTTGACTCCTGCCAATGTTTCCTGGTATTTCTAATCTCGTGTTTTAGTTTTTCTT
>NW_011447323.1:0-644 GCF_000754665.1 Bison bison bison | reverse complement strand
TGCCTCGCCTGAAGCAGGCTGCCTCGCCCCAGCTTAGGTCTGCATCCAAGCCTGGTGGGCGTGGGAGCATGGAGTCCCAGCCTCTTGCCTTGACCGTGGACATCTCTAAAGGGGCTATCCCCGCCCCATAGCCTCCCACGAGGTCAGCCGAGGCCTCTGTTGCAGCCTGCTCTCTGCCCCGTCCTGCATCCCTCACTCTCTCACAGGTCTTCTCCCCTGCGTGCAAATCTCCACTTCGGAGTCTGTCTCCTGGAGAACCCGACTGAAGGCCGTTGGTACTGAGAACGGTGCCGGGGAGAAAATTGTAAATTGGGATTTTGGAGCTGGGCAGTAGGTGGTGGGTGAAGACACTGGCAGCTGACTGTGGCGACTGTTAAAACATTAGCCGGTGGGGAGCCGGGCTGGGGTCCTGCGCTGGTGTGTATCTCAAGTGGTTGCCATCCGGTGGGGAGAGTCAGTGCAAGGGCTACGGAATCGGGTGCTGTTCCTGGCTGTGGTCAGTGGATGGGAGAGAGAGTGGCAGCCTGATTGCTCATCGATTTAAGACGAAGTGTGGGGTGGTGGCAGCAGAAGCTGTGGCCAAGGAGCTCCACATTCCGTAACACAATGAAAAGGGGCAAAAATTGTTAACGTCTACTTCCCCC
>NW_011447322.1:0-645 GCF_000754665.1 Bison bison bison | reverse complement strand
TCATGCATTGACCGTAGAATTCTCTCACATTGGGTTCTCCTGCTCTATTCCTTTGACATCTTGAAGCATAGGAGCTTGGATAACCTGGAAGCCATATTTTGAAGACACTGTAGTCATGGATTGAAGTAACATGGTTCCTTGTAATCATTTATATTAGTCGTTCTCTACTGGGGCTAATTTTGTTCCTTAGGGGGCATTTGTCAAGTTATGAAGATATGTTTGGTCATCATAACTAGGAAGGTGCTGTTGGAATTTAGTTGGTAGAGACTATAGATGTGGTTATACAACCTATAGAAACAGTCTACCATAACAAAAAGTTATATAGGTCAAAAATGTTAACAGAGCCAGGGTTGAGGAACTGTAACTTCCATGAGGCTACATGGCAACCAGGGACACATGTTTCATCTTTAAGAATGAGAAATAATCCATTATATTAAACCACAGATATTTTTAGGATTTATATTTTATTCCAGCTAGCATTAAGAATACATGATTCATATGTTTTCCTACTTAGTATGATGTGGAACATACTCTAAAACAGTCACTAAGAAAGTGTAATATTAAATTAATCTTTAATTCACATATTTTTAAAATAGTTACTGAGCACTCATTGTGAATTTGACACTTTTCTAGTAGTAAAATATT
>NW_011447321.1:0-645 GCF_000754665.1 Bison bison bison | reverse complement strand
CTCCGGGAGTTGGTGATGGACAGGGAGGCCTGGCGTGCTGCGATTCATGGGGTTTCAAAGAGTCGGACACGACTGAGCGACTGATCTGATCTATCTGATTGTGTTGGTTTCTAACAAACATCAAGGTTTTAGCATCTATGTTTGTAAGTGAGATTGTCAAATAATTTATCTTGCAGATATCATCTTTACTTGGTTTCAAATTTAAGGTTCCAATAAAATTAGTTGGTCAGGTTTCTTCACTTACTATTTATTGGAATAAACTTACAATAAAGTTTATTTTATTGTCTCTTCTCCTTCCTGACAAGTTGTAACATATAACTCTCTAGGAAACCTAATTATATGTCATTACACGCAGTATATGGAAAAACAGGACCCACGTTCAATCATGCTGTTATCCTAGAGGGTGGAGTAGTGGAGAAGACAACTCTGGAGTCAAACAGAGCTTGAACTAAATTATACTTCTGCCATTTATGAGCTCTGTAACTTTGGCATACTTCTTACTTTCCATTTTAGTTTTACATTATACTTTTACTTTATTATGTACATTATTATGGGATATGATCATTATTTTATATAAGTGATGTGAAAGTTGGACCATAAAGAAGGCTGAGTGCCAAAGAACTGAGGCTTTCCAATTCTGGCACT
>NW_011447320.1:0-645 GCF_000754665.1 Bison bison bison | reverse complement strand
TAGATGCTTGAAGTAGATTTTCAACAGCAGCTCAGGTTAACAAGACAAGGGTATGTTCATAAGAATCTATGACAAAACTGGGGCAAAGAAACAGATCATTAAAGTCAAAAAGACTAAGAGAGTGAGAGGCCAGATACTAATCATCATGCCAAAAGTGATGGTAGAGAAAGACAAAATAATCTGAGTACTAAAAGACTCAACAAATCAGTGTGATTACTGTATATCTGGTGGTGGATAGCAACAGGAAAGGTTTTGAGTCAAGTGTGGTGATGCATTCTGCCAACAGTTGGGAGTTTGGAAGGGAAAAGAAAACTACTTTGAAAATGGTAATGGCAGTACAAAGGGTACTCACCCTCACCTCCAGGATCTGTGCTACATGAAGCACGAGAGGAAAAATGCATCTCAACTGAATGTTCTTATACCCTCTACTTACCATCTATTTATTGCAGCTAAGTGTCAAATCAAGACATTCTATTTAACCTGTCTGTCCTATCTGCTGACCTCAAGAACATTTTTCCTTGGGTTTGGATCCTTTTCTATGTATAAAGCTTTACTGGCAGTACTGTTTATAATAGCCAGGACATGGAAGCAACCTAGATGTCCATCAGCAGATGAATGGATAAGAAAGCTGTGGTACATATACAC
>NW_011447319.1:0-645 GCF_000754665.1 Bison bison bison | reverse complement strand
GGTGAGGAAGATTCCCTAGAGAAGAGAATGGCTACCCACTCTAGCAATCTTGCCTGGGAAATCCCATGGACCGGGGAACCTGGCCAGCTACAGTCCATGGGTTTGCAAAGTCAGACACAGCTGAGCGACTAACACTTTCACTTTCACTTTTCACTTTCGGTGGGTCAATGGGAGCCACTGCAGCACACCACACTTTCCTCCTTTTCAGACCAAAGTATTCAGCTTTCATTGCTATCAACTTGCCTATTGTTACTGACAAAGTCAAAGTTTTTTAAATGATATATTTGCCAAGAAAATGGCCAACTCTGATGAAGCATCTAATTAACTATAATCTAACTGGAAATCAGAAATGAAGTCAATGATATTACTCCACTAAAACAATGCTTAATTCCCTGGGGTTTTAGATGTTCAGATTTAAATCCTGTTATCAACTCTTAGGAGACATGATTTTGAGCTTGACTCTTAAGCTCTATAACCTTTTCCATATCTCTAAACTGAACATCTTCAGTTGACCTTTTCCCTGGTGGCTCAGACGGTAAAGCGTCTGCCTACAATGCGGGAGACCTGGGTTCAATCCCTGGCTTGGGAAGATCTCCTGGAGAAGGAAATGGCAACCCACTCCAGTATTCTTGCCTGGAAAATCCC
>NW_011447318.1:0-645 GCF_000754665.1 Bison bison bison | reverse complement strand
TTTAGTAGCATTTCAAATGCTAGACTAAAACTGGAGGAACGTTTAATTTGCATTTGATTGTTTTTAAAATGAAATTGTTCTCATCTTGGTCTAAGAGAAAAATTTCCTGCAACACTTGGCATCTTTTGAAAAACTAATAATAAACTCTTCCACACATGACTGACTCGCAATCACTTCATACTTTTGTGAAAAGAAGGAAACATGGTTTCAAAAGTAGTGATTTTAGTCAAACTATCAAATCATCCCTACTTTTGGGTCAGGAAAACATCTCCATGTGGATGCAGTGTGGAGTTTAAAGTGGTTTTTCACTGAAACATCAACAATAATAATTTTAGCTATGTTGTTAAAAGTTAAGTTTTCATTATGTTTGGTTTAGCATGAACTAAAGTTTTACAAAGAGTACTAGGATCATAACAGATGACAGGAAAGCACTGAAGGAAAGAATTGCCTTTAATGTATTTTGTGTTTATACATGCAGGAAAACTAAGATAGTAACTCTTGACTAGGCTAGATCATCCAACTCCAGATGGTGATAGGTAATATGTGTGTTGTGTGTTAAGTCACTCAGCTGTGTCCGATTCTTTGCGACCCCACAGTCTGTAGCCCACCAGGCTTCTCTGTCCATGGAATTCTCCAGGCAAGAAT
>NW_011447317.1:0-624 GCF_000754665.1 Bison bison bison | reverse complement strand
GCAGCTATATCCAGAGTCTGGTGACAGCAGCACCAGTGGAGTGTCTGGGGCTCAGGGAAGCAGTGGCAGGGAGCACAGTGCCCAGTGCAGAATCCTCACAGGAGTCTTCCCCGGCTGAGATTTTGGCTGGGCTTCTGGCTGCCCCCATCCCTTGGATCCTATCTGTGACCATTTTACCAGCCTTTCTACTACTTTCCAGCTGTCGTTCCAATAATTAATTCCTTTTCTGCTTCAGAAAACCAGATTTTATTTCTTTTGCTTACACCTAATCACAATGAAAAATTCTATAGTGGGTAAACATTGCGATTTTTGGTAGTGGGTGGTTAGGTGAGGAGACATGGTAGGACAAATATTGACCCCACAAAGATGTCCATGCTCCAATCCCTGGAATTTGTGGATAGATTACTTTATATGGCAAAAGGGATTTGAGATGGGGAGATTATCCTATATTCAGGAGTGAAATTTCAAGGGTCTTTATAAGGAGACAGGAGGGTCAGAGTCCGAGAAAGAGATTGGCAGATGCTATGCCTCTGATTTTGAAGATGAAAAATGGGGCTGCAAGCCAAGAAATGCAGACAGCCTCTAGAATCTGGAAAAGGCACTGAAACTGACTCTGAGTGCCTT
>NW_011447316.1:0-645 GCF_000754665.1 Bison bison bison | reverse complement strand
GAAGCTCTATGTGCACAAGTAGGGACCGTCAAATGTAAATTTCATGTTAATAAGATCTGGATAAACTATTTCACTGGGGATTCTCTGACTTCAGTGTCTATAGATCTTAGCTCTTGGTGTGTTTAAGTTTCTCACAGAAGACTTTTACCATATTGAATGTGGTAACACATTAAGCTAAATTGACAAAGTTCTAGGAACTCTGTGGATTAAAGCATGAGGCCTTTCTGATTTGATGTGCAAATGTTCCTTAACCACTTTATTATCACCACATTACCCTGGACTGTACTTTGCCTATTGACTGTCTGTTTTATGCTCTCCTGAAAAAGAATCTCTCATATGATGCCTTAGTATTGCACAGAGTGGTATATGACAACTGAATTGCTTTTTAGACAGACTTTCATCTATTCAGTATTTAGGCTCACCTTCACTTTCAATTCCATTGATATATAATACTGACAATTCCTAAGATTTTTGTAGACTACTGAGAATAACTGGGTAATTTTCTTCCAGTTTTACTCAGATATATTTGACATACACCACTGTACAAGTTCTGATTCGATGGATGTGAGTCTGAGTGAACTCCGGGAGATGGTGATGGACAGGGAGGCCTGGCGTGCTGCAGTTCATGTGGTCACAAAGAGTCGG
>NW_011447315.1:0-645 GCF_000754665.1 Bison bison bison | reverse complement strand
GTTGGCAATTTGATTTCTGGTTCTTCTGCCTTTTCTAAATTCACCTTGAATATCTTGTAATGTTGAAGCCAAGCTTGGAGAAAACTCATTAAAAGAATGAAGTGAACAGCATAAAAAAGAGATTAGGCAACTAGATTGAAGATATTTGTATAAAGGCAGTCTACATAATTTTTAAAAATGGTGCACTCCAAATGAAATGAGGTGGACATTTTTTGAAACAATAGATTTAAATTGTTTCTATTCTTCTAACAAAGTAATTGAAATGTATTAGGTAGATGTTAAATTGGAACTTGATTAACTAATACATAACTCTAAATTAAGAGCTATCTCCTGGAATTGAGGATAAAAATGATAATCTAAATAATTTTTCCTCTATTAGGCTCAATTGGAGTCTAGTAATATTATTCTCATGTTTTTCTGTATGTTTGATCTAACGATACTAATCAGTGGCATCTCCTTTCCCTTATGCATTTTTTTCTAGATGTTTTAATTAGAACCACACTAGCCCAATATGAACAAATCTGAAAATTATCCTATGATGAACTAAATCTGAAAATTATCCTATGATGAACTAAATCTGAAAATTATACAATTAGACACTGGTTCATTCATCATCAAGGGATAAAAAGCCTTGGAAAAGTGCAG
>NW_011447314.1:0-645 GCF_000754665.1 Bison bison bison | reverse complement strand
CAAGCTCTGGGGGTTTGTGATGGATAGGGAAGTCTGACATGCTGCAGTCCATGGGGTTGCAAAGAATCTGACACAACTGAGTGACTAAACTGAATTGAACTGAAGCATCAGAAAATAATTAACATAGAGGTTTAGATACTAAAGGAAACTTTTAAAATGTATTCTATATTAGGAAGATTGGAAGATTTTTTGTTTTCATTTTCTTCTTAGACATAATTTCATACTTCTTGAAAACTACTGAAAAAAATTCCAAGAGAGCACTGACCAAGTACCAGTATGAATGATTCTCTGTTTGCCAAACAATAATTATTACGTCTCAAAGGGTTACAAAATGTATATTAATGACTTTTTTTTAATCATTTCTGGACTCTGCCTTGTCAATTATTTTGAGAAATGATAAAAATTATTCCCTACAAATTGTCAGCAATTAGAGTCCATTTCCCTGTGTTTGGTATACGTATTTCATATTATCCTATAGTGACATTATAATTGACTAAAGTGTTTAACCAATTATACTTTGAGGGTTATTTTCCCTGGCTCTAGAAGTATCTTATTGAGACAATAATGAATTCTGTGCAGCCAATCTTATTCTCTCCGGTTGAAAAGACTTTATTATTTATCACAGATAGAGAAAGGCAGTTTTCT
>NW_011447313.1:0-645 GCF_000754665.1 Bison bison bison | reverse complement strand
GGGTTCATGTCCCAAGCAGGGTTTTGGCTGGGTTCACGTCACAGCCACGTGTGTTTGAGTCCCAGCCACATACGTTCAAGTCCCAAACTGAGTTTCGGCTAGGTTTGAGTTCCAGCACATGGGTTCAAGTCTCAATCTGTGGTAAATGGTTTGACATGGAAATCAGGATACAATCTTAGTTGCATGAGTATAGCATGCCAGGTGCACTAAGAGAGGAACCACATTCAACGTGAAGGGAACAACATATACATTGTTCATGGGAAAGGTGAATCATTCCTTTTCTGAGTGGATAGCCATAGGCTCAAATTCCCATGTGGTCCTAGAATCATTAATGTGCATAAGCAGACATCTGCAGTAAGGATACTCAGATTAATTTACTTCAAGTCAATTTCCAATTAAACTGGTCATAACACACAGGTTTTCCCAGAGGTGTCAATGATAATACAGCAACATAATTTTAACAGCTTTTTCTTTCCATTTTTCAAAATGATAGATCAATATTTCCAAAAGAAAGGTGTCTCTTTAAGCCTAACTCTGTGTTCCATAAACACTTTGCATATTTTATATACATATGTATGTGTGTGTGTGTGTGTGTGTGTGTGTACACAGCCCATTCACATATTTTTTGCTTTCTGACATCTTTTC
>NW_011447312.1:0-645 GCF_000754665.1 Bison bison bison | reverse complement strand
TGATTACACTGTACACTCTGCTCTCAGGAGGGAATACTGTTTCATCCATACTTGGACAGAGATATGTTTTAGCAATGGGTTTGCCTTCTCTTACCCCCTAGGATCATATCTGAGATCACAGGTTAGTGATCTATTGGCATGCGACTCTAATAGGATAGCCTTGGATCAAGGGTGAGGGGATGGGCAAATGACTACACGACTCACTGATGCAATCATATACCACATCATGATAGTCTCTTAAAGTCTCAGGTGAGTCATCTGCAAGGTTGGGACACTATTTTTTAAAATGTGAGATACACTTCCAAATAATGGCCATTATATAATGCTGTGTTTTAGAGAGAATACAATGACCTGAGAACCAAAGGTTGGAAGTAGCAGTGGCCCTTCTCACCATCATGCTCAGTGACCATCTTGGGTAAAGTGTATTTCCTGTCCCTAAAATTTTAGGTACTTCAAGATTAGAAGTTCTGATTCCCAGAGTGGGGATATATTTTTTCCCAGGAGATGCAGTAATGATTACACTAACTATAAAGTTACACTTACTACCTAATCATTTTAGGCTCCTCATTCTGATAGAGAACAGACAAAGAAAGTATTGTTGTACTAGGAGGATAACTGACCATGATTATGACAAGGAAATGGCTT
>NW_011447311.1:0-645 GCF_000754665.1 Bison bison bison | reverse complement strand
GGTAATAAACTGTCAGGGAGGGAACTGGGACTGAGAAAGGCTTCACAGAAGAATATCATCACCTGAGCTGGGTTCTGACAGATGAAGAAAAGTTCCTTGGGTAGGAGAAGAGAGAACTCAGAGGTATAAGGTGTGTCTGAGTCCAAAGAGGGTGGTTTTACTAATACAAAGGGGAGAAGGGGAGAGAGAGGGAGACAGAAAAGCTGTGAAGGACCAAGGATCACACCACTTAGGGTGACACCGTGTTAAGTGATTTCATTTTAGAAGTAATCAAGAAAGACTGAAGGCCTTTAGGTTGGTGAATGACATGCGCCAATCCATGCTTTCTCTCCAATAGATCCTTTACCCCAACAGATCTAAAAACAGTCTCTGAAATACTTGGCCGTAAACCAAAAAGCTGAGAAACAGGACTGCGTGAAAAAATGCAATGATACAAAACTACATTATCTCCACATGCAATTTAATTAAATTTCACCAATTCTAGACATTTAAACACAAAATTAAATTGGGTGATTCTACTAAATATTGCTGTCATTACTTCCACAGGAGCTAGTAGGGTCTGGTTGCTGGGATGTTACAGGAGATTCCATCCTGTCCCCTCTTATCAGGGCTACTCAATTCCAAACAGACCCTTCTGAACAGTGG
>NW_011447310.1:0-645 GCF_000754665.1 Bison bison bison | reverse complement strand
TTTTTTTTTTTTTTGCATTTTTCCCACATACCCTTTGCTCACATTTTTACTGTAGGAAAGTTGAAATACACATTGTTGAAAATGAGTGAAAATAATTTTTAGCCATCATCAGGTTATTAATAGCAGCTCCTCTCTGTTTACATATGTTTAAAAGTTACAGCCATTTAAATTCTTGATTGCTACAAGCCCCAATTCATGTGCACCTTTGAGTCAGCAGAATAGGTATTCTTTCTGTTGTACAATGAGAAGACGGACTTTCAAGACATTGCATTAATTGTTAGTGCCAGGATTCACAGAAATTTAGAGCATGAGGAAACCCAGTGAAGATTTTAGAGGAATTTAAGGTTCATCTATAAAATGTTATTTTTATGAGATCACCAGATTAAATAAGTTGTAGGTTAGAACTCAAATTTCCTAACTCCTAAGACACTATTTTTTCATAATTTTTCTTGTCCCAAGATAAAAAGCTTTTATGTTGCTGTAAAACGGCAGTGTTTTTCCTCAATATCTCAGTTTCCTCAATATCTCAGGAAATGGAAGATAAGCATATAATGTAGCTGCCACATTAGTTCTCAAACAAGTTGGTCATTTATATACAACAAGTTGTATATTTATTGCATTCTTAACTAAGATCGGAAGAGCTCA
>NW_011447309.1:0-645 GCF_000754665.1 Bison bison bison | reverse complement strand
TGTGATTATGAAATCCTAGGTATTTAATCAAACATCTTAGAGTGTGTGTGTGTGTGTGTGTGTGTGTGTGTTTCTGGATGAGGCTAACATTTGAATCAGTGGACTGAGTAGAGCAGATTGTCCTCCCTGTTACGAGTGGACCAAATCCAATCAGTTGAAGGGCTGAATAGAACCAGAAAGCTGAGTAACAGTGAGCCCCTTTTGCCTGAATGCCTTCAAACTGAGATGTTTTTTTCCCAGTCTTTAGACTCAAACTGAAACATCCACTTTCCTGAGTTTCCGGTTTGTGGACTATAGTCCCGAGGATTTCATAATCACATGAGCTGATTCCTTATATTAAATCTCTTTATATGTAATATGTTTACATCCTTTTGGTTCTATTTCTCTAGAGTACCCTCACTAATGTAGTCACAACTGTCCCAAGGTCCTTCTCTTGTATAGCGCTGACCTTATGAATGCTCAATTCTATCCTGGAAATCCAGCCCTCACATTTGTATTCCAGGCAACAAGCCAAAGAAGAATTGGAAAGCCAACTTCCAGCCAAGTTGACTCACCCTACAACTTGTGCCACTTGCTACTGGCCAGTTCTGTAGCTATTTTATCTGCAAAGGAAGGTGGGAAATGTAGTTTTTCAGTGTGGTACAG
>NW_011447308.1:0-645 GCF_000754665.1 Bison bison bison | reverse complement strand
CTGTGGGATCTTAGTTCCCCAACCAGGGATCAAACCCATGCCCCCTGCAGTGGAAGGTCAGCGTCTTAATCACTCGGCCTCCAGGGAAGTCCCCTCTCCTAGGTCTTTATCATTTATACAGCTTAGCCTCTCATCCTGAGTCCTTTCCTCTTTCATATCTACCTCTCCTGTCCAATTCCCACCTACTAATTCTCCTATTACAAGTCACAAAAAAACAACTGTAAGGACCTTAACTAGACAGTTCACACCTTTACCAATTTTGTTCTTGAAACACAACTGAAACATTTGATAAAGTCTGCCACAATGTGCTAGCACCCACAGGCCTCAAATACCACCAGGAACAACAGTTTGCACCTGCATGGAAATAACTACACCAGAGAGCTATTAACACTTCAAATCAGTTAATTCCCAACCAGTCTATCCTTCCTGTACCCCCAGCCAGTTCCCCAGCTACAGATGCTCCAGCCATTCATACTCTGATGAGCTATGTTTTGTCCCTTTTGCCTCATTAGCTCCAACACCAACCTATCTCGGGAGCCTTCTTACTTTGCTCTGCTGTCCTCTAACACACTTCTCATCCTAAAATACTCACAGAGCAACAGCATGTGTCTTACACTCCTGTGTGTGTGTGTGTGTGTGTGTGTG
>NW_011447307.1:0-645 GCF_000754665.1 Bison bison bison | reverse complement strand
CTCTCTGGGTCTCAGCCACCTGCGTCCGAGACCAGGATTGCTTCCGTCTTTTGAAGGACAATGGGCATTCTTCACTACTTGTCAGAGTGAACCCTAAGTTTTCACTTTTCTATAGTTTCTCTAGGGATGTATATCTTGTTTCAGATATGTTCTTCAAAATAAATCTGCTTGGAATCTAACAGTGGATATAAACAGTCAGCCTCACAATTATAGTATATGGTTGTGATCATCTAAAATAAAAGCTAACACTTGTAGAGCATCTGTTCTGGTCATTGCTATAAGGGCTTACATAAATCAGATCAGTTAAGCCATACAAAAGTATCCTATTTTATAGATGACAAACAGAAGGCACAGAAAGACCTCACCTCTGAGTTTCTGCTCTTACATCCTACTTGACATTACACTGAGTGCTAGGGAAGCACAGACAAGGTACATTAATGCCTGCTTCAGAAGCTGGGAGAAGGAAATACAAACAGCAGCATTTGAAAAGCATCATTCAGTCATTCAGCTCTTCTGACTGGCTGAACAGAGACCCTCTCCTTTCTCACTCTTTACTCCCACTGATGCACTCTCAAAAATAATAATAATAATAATAATAATAATAATCTCCTTGTAGATAAAAAGGCTGCTCTTATATCACAAAGG
>NW_011447306.1:0-645 GCF_000754665.1 Bison bison bison | reverse complement strand
GAGTGATCTTAAAAGATAGATTTCTCACTCAGTTGGCTCCAGATACCTGCCATAATCTATTAAAACAGCTATATGGACCAAATCAGTCTAGATAATCTGTTGCAACTGGCTAAGACAGTCTATTAAGGCAGGGAATATGAGGAAAAGAAAGAAAGGCAGAGAAAGGCAAAGGAACTAGTGGAAGCCTTTGTAATGGCTGTCAGAACTGTTCTTAAACAG
Source organism: Bison bison bison (assembly GCF_000754665.1). NCBI lineage: Eukaryota > Metazoa > Chordata > Mammalia > Artiodactyla > Bovidae > Bison > Bison bison. The sequence continues at coordinate 426 of NW_011447306.1, read as the reverse complement.
TCTGAGAAGAATTCTTGGAGGGATCCAGGTGAAAAAAGATGGACTTGCTATTACTATGGAAAGAAGGGACACCTCAAGCAGGATTGCCCTCAGGCATCCAAGCCACCCCCGGCTCCACGTCTGGTCTGCAAGGGACCACACTGGAGGAGAGTCTGCACCCAGAGGCATAGGACCCAGGGGTTGGACTCTCAAGACAATCAGGACTGAAGTTGCCTGGGGGTCCCCACACAAGCTCCCAGCATAATTACACCTGGGGAACCCCAGGTATTAATAACTGTTGGGGGCCAATCCATCGATTTCCTTTTGGAACTCGGGAAACTTACTCTGTGCTTACTGAAGCCCCTGTCCCACTTTCTCCCCCATCCGCTTCCATAATGGGACTGTCTGGACGAGCCAAAAGGTATTATTTCAGTTATTCTTTATCTT
>NW_011447305.1:0-645 GCF_000754665.1 Bison bison bison | reverse complement strand
CACATGGAGATTAAAAAAAAAAAAAAAAACAAATTAAAAAAACCCTGCAAACATTTGGCTCTGTTGCTCTCTCATGAAAAATCATGCCTACAAATTTAGGTCATAAGTAGATTATTTTTTAAGACCCCAAAGATGAGGATTTCTTGAGGATTCTTCATTCTATCCAAATTGTTACTGTCTTCATATCTTATTGGACTTGGGTCTTTCAGACCTAGACTCTCTAGTCTTTCAGTTTTTATATATTGATAACATTTCGAATCTTATATATATGTTACTTACCTGAAAATTATAGAAGGGAACATTCATACCTGCCCTGGCCCACAGAATGATGACGGAAATGTAAGTGTTATTTAGCCAAAAAGTTCCTTTAGGTTTTTCCATAACATCTTACAGAAAAACTTTGAGGAACGTTTTGGTCAGCTCAATACATTCACCTCTACATTGTCTTTCAGTACTGAGTCTCCTGTTCATCAGAATTCTTGGGGTCTCCAAGAGAAAGTGGCACCAGATATTCTTAAATTCAATATATATGAATTGTTCTCATCCCACAGTACCAGCAGGAAAGAGAAAAGAGTTAATAAGCATCTTTGCTGATTTAAGATATAATCTGGTCTCCTCTCTTATTCTGTGAGTGTTTTTCCATCT
>NW_011447304.1:0-645 GCF_000754665.1 Bison bison bison | reverse complement strand
GAGAAAGCCCTCCCCTCGGATAACATAAGGCATGCTCTTGCAGAGAGCTTCAGAGACGAGCAGCGGTTTCAGCTGGGCCTGATGGACGACGCCGCAGAGTGCTTTGTGAGTGTGTCTGATGACCCCTAGGTCAGGGTAGTGGTTTGCATCCCTTAAGTGATGTGCCTTCTGAGACAAATGAAGCATACATTTATAGCAGAACTGCCTAGTAGATCCTTGTCTTCCTACCTTTCGAAGTTCTCAAAGCTCCACGTGTGTTTTGTGTACATTTGCTTTTGCTTACTTGTGCTGCTCTAATTTTTAAGAGCTAGGATACTAAAATACTTTAACATTTATTTATTGGAGCAAAAAGGCTTATTGCATATAAATCATATCACTTAGGTCATTGTTCTGTTTCCGCAGGGATTACACACACAACACGCTCTCCCAGTAGCATTTCTCATTTCATGCAGTGATTCTCTCTGGAAAAGAAGAGGATCTTGACGTGCAGCTGTCAGGGGCAGCAGTTCTCTTACCCGGCTTACTCCAGGTTGAGAATCACTGACTGAGGTTGATGTTTTGAGACTCTTTTACCACTCTACTGATAATAGAGTGTTCCTTTGCCGAAGCACATACATTGTGTACTTTCTGAAATATGCATTTGAT
>NW_011447303.1:0-645 GCF_000754665.1 Bison bison bison | reverse complement strand
GAGATGTGCCTATTCAATAGCGGTAAGCATAATTTGGCAATTTTTACATTATAGCACCATACAAAAAGTCTTGTTGGTGTTATACAACAGTGCAGTGTTATCTGGGAATCCTTCAGTGCTGGAAAATATAGTTTGTCCTTCAAATAAGATGGGTTCTATTTTAATACATGTATTTTATTTTTAAGACATAGCATTGTTTAATATTATGATGCTTGTAAACTTATATCTGTGCTTTCTGTAGAAGGAAAACAGTTGATTTAATTACTTATGAAATGTTTTTGTTTTTAAAATCCTAATTTGTGATTCTAGAAAGAACATTACCCCATGGCAAATTTCTCTAAAATTTCTATTTTAGGTGGGTTATGTTTTATCATATCCATTGTTTATATTTAAATTTTAAAAAGTTCTCTGAACTATCTGAAATAAGTAGATCTGGCAGGAATTAGGAAAAGCATGTCCAGAAACATTCATTTCTGTCTAGAGTTCATTTATGAGTTCTATGTTTTAACATGCCAGCACTAGATATTGATCTCACTTGGAGCCTTATTGCACTTGCTGCTGCTGCTGCTGCTGCTAAGTCGCTTCAGTCATGTCCGATTCTGTGCGACCCCATAGATGGCAGCCCACCAGGCTCCCCCGTCCCTG
>NW_011447302.1:0-645 GCF_000754665.1 Bison bison bison | reverse complement strand
TGGACAGGGAGGCCTGGCGTGCTGCGATTCATGGGGTCACAAAGAGTCGGACACGACTGAGTGACTGATTTGATCTGATCTGATAAGTAGGAATGACTCTACTTAAAGTTAAGAGTGTAATATAAAGTATAAACCATTACTAAATGACCCTTTAATATGCATATGATAGTTTAATAAACTGTTGTAATTAAATTCAGTTTTCTAGGACTGAAGTAATATGTTCTAACACAAGAAATTTAGAACGTTGCAAATAGTATTTTGAAACAGAGAATCTGTCAATGATCCATATAGATGGGGACAAATAATGGTGGAAATATGTTATGACATGTTTAAGCTCAGAAATAGAAAATGTAGACTATGTAATGGAATAAAATATTGCCAAATATTAACAAATGAAATTTTAGGGCAAAATGACATGTAACTTGTTACTAATTGTTTTAAACATTGACTAATGCTTTTCTAACAAACAAAATAGAGCTGATGAATTTTGAGTCCAAGAGATGACTCAAATTCTTTCTTTATATGATTCAGATCAGATCAGATCAGATCAGTTGCTCAGTCCTGTCCAACTCTTTGTGACCCCATGAATAGCAGCACACCAGGCCTCCCTGTCCATCACTAACTCCCGGAGTTCACTCAGACTCA
>NW_011447301.1:0-645 GCF_000754665.1 Bison bison bison | reverse complement strand
TTTTTTTTTTTTAATGAAAGCATTTTTTTTGGCCAATAGAAGCAAACAGGATTCATGAGAGTCCTTGAGTTGACATTGAATAAGCCCCTGAGCCACGCTTAGCCACTAAAGACTTCCAAGTTCATTGGAACTGATACATGCTGCTGAGCTTCTGGTGAACAAAATTATTGTTCCATTCGCCATCACTGTCAAAGGGAACAAAGTATACAAAATAAAATCTGATCAGAAATCACCCTTTGCATGTACATTTCTGCATCAGAACAATTCAACAATGATTGAAATTGGATTTCTGTACCCTTAAACTTTGTCAGAGCTTTTAAGGGGTCCAGGTTATGGAGAATGGGTTAATTCATGTTTCCATCTTCTCCCTTTTTAAGATTTGGTCTTCTTACTGAAGTACTTTAGGATTAGATAAAAAGGAAAAAAATTGTTCTTATGAACATCTAGGTAGTCCAAATATCCACATGGAGAGCAAATGCTGATGAAGGCTGGGACTAAGGCAGTGCAAAAGGATTAGAGAGGGGAAAAGCCACATTTCAAAGACATTTCTGAGATGGAAATGACAAGATTGGTTGTGGATGAGGATTAAGAAGTCAACAGAGTTTTCTAGTCTGGGAAAGTAGGTTAATGGTGGCAGTTCCCTCT
>NW_011447300.1:0-645 GCF_000754665.1 Bison bison bison | reverse complement strand
TTGAGTTTAATTAGGTTCTGTTTGTTTATTTTTGTTTTTATTTCCATTACACTGGGAGACAGATTGAAATAGATATTGCTGCAATTTATATCAAAGAGTGTTCTGCCTATGTTTTCCTCTGATCCAAAGGCTTAAGGATACAGGATTTTGTAGTGGATTTATTATATGTAACCTGCACAGCCACCCCTAACCTATGTTCCATGAACATTCCAAAACACACTTTCCTAAATAAGTCTTTGAAAGGCATATTAATGAGGTGAGAACCTACATCCTTAAGATACTCTGTGGATGTTCATCTTTGTAGACCAGATGTTACGATGCTGTATTCACATGGGCTCCCTGATTTCACGGGGATGGTAGGGTCCTGGAGTGGTAGACGGTACTTAAGTACTTAACAGCCAAAGACAAGGTGAGTGCATTTACCATAAATGGCAGCAGGAATGTAGCAGTAATCAGAATACCTTGGCCAATAGAAATCAATTAGTAGTAACTAATTGTGTTCATTGAAAGGACTGATGTTGAAGCTGAACCTCCCATACTTTGACCACCTGATGCAAAGAACTGACTCATTGGAAAAGACCCTGATGCTGGGAAAGATTGAGGGCAAGAGGAGAAGGGGACAGAGGATGAGATGGTTGGATGGCA
>NW_011447299.1:0-645 GCF_000754665.1 Bison bison bison | reverse complement strand
TTTTCAGAGTTGGAGAGCAGGTGTCTGGACAAAACGGGACCAGAGGAACACATAAATGGCCTTAAAGAGGTAAGGCTAGTTGCAGAAGCTTAGTTCCTTTACTGGTGTTGGACTTTTCATCCAGACTAGAGTCTTCAGTGTTGCCCTAAGGGAAGATCCTCTTTTCCAGCCCATTTGGAAGACCATTAAGTGTGAACAGTTCTTTCTAGAAATGGAAAGATTAACTTCTAAGTTATACAGTCCATGTTGCAGGGAGCGGGGGTGAGGGAGGGAGTGGTGGGCAGGAAGGTGAGGGGTCACAAACCTTCTTCTCTAGGATCTAAAACACCCTGTGAAATAGACAAAGAGATGCAGGGAACCACATCCCAGCAGAGCACAAGAGATGCCTGGGGATCTATGTGGGTGTGTAGATGTCTACTTTGTTCATACAAAGTAGTCTATTCTCACTTTTTCCAAAACCACTTCTCTCCCCATTTCCCCATCCAAGCGAGATCTGCTTTGACTCATGTGCTTTATAATTCCGAAGGGTTGGAAAATGTGTCTCTGTGCCAGGGAGTCCCAATTTTAACAACAGCTGGATATAATCCTCCTTCACGGAAGAGGTCGAGCCAGGACTGTATCCAAGACCCAGACACTTTACTCCCT
>NW_011447298.1:0-645 GCF_000754665.1 Bison bison bison | reverse complement strand
TCCAGTCCTGTGGCTACTGCTGAGTTTTCCAAATTTGCTGGCATATTGAGTGCAGCACTTTCACAGCATCATCTTTCAGTTTTTATAAATTATGTGATTAAATAAACAAAAAAAATGGAAGAAATATTATTTTGAAAGAGAATGTTTGTAGCCTACTGTTTCTTCTATGGTGTTAATATATAGAAGGAGATATTATTATGGAAATATCAATCTATCTCTTTTTGCTTTTTTATATTATTGTCAAATTCCACAGAATGCAAGATGGCACTAAACAAAATGCTTAATATTTTCCTCTGTTTCATTCCATTTCATTAAGAACTCTAATCCATTGCTAGAATTTCATTTAGTTTCTTTCTTAGTTCTCTTTCTGGCCTTTGACAAGTAAATAAATATGTTACTGGGGAAAGTCCTCACCAGTCATTCCTTCCTGAAACTAATATTTACTGGCTCTCCTATGGACCAAACAGGATTCTAGACAGTGCACAAAACAGACTAAAATCCCTGCCTTCACAGAGTTTAAATCCTAGTGCAGGAAGAAGGACAATCAAACATATAAGTAGAGACTAAGTCCTCAGTGATAAGACTGATAAAGAAAAACAAATCAGGGCTAGGGAATGGGAAGTGCTGCTGTGGAGGGCTGGCAGG
>NW_011447297.1:0-645 GCF_000754665.1 Bison bison bison | reverse complement strand
TGACCCTTCTATCAGGAAAACGAACAACCTCCCAGCAAAGGGGTGTCTTGTTAGCTTATGATCTCAATAGGACAATGAGATGAGAACACAAAATCAGGACATTCTGGGATATTCAGATTTAAATTACCCCCTATAGTTAAACTTTTGAGTGGTGTGTGTTATGAGCAGATCTCATAAGCTTTCTTTGGCTGCAATGTGGAAGACAGACTAGAGAGAGTCAAGACTAGGTGTGTGAAAGTAAGAAAGAGACTTCTGTAGCAAAGCCAACATGAGAAGAGAATTTGAACCAAGGTAGTGACAGTGGTGATGAAGAGACAAGGAAAAACAATCATTAAGGCTTAATGATTAAGGCAATGCATCATAGTAGTTAAGAGTCAAGGCTTTACAGACACCAAATCTAGTTTCCAGACTTGGTTTACTATATATTAAAAATGTGACCTGAGAAAATTGCTTAATATCTCAAATACCAATCACCTCATCTATAAAGTGAAAAGGATGATACCTACTTTACTAGATAGTTGTAAGGATCAAATGGGATCATTTTCCAGAGCATTTTGTTACCTGTCACAGAATTAAGTGTCAGGTTAAGCTAGGAATTTGAAGGGCTCAATTTGGTGGGTTTGGGGTTAGAGGTACTTCGTGTAT
>NW_011447296.1:0-645 GCF_000754665.1 Bison bison bison | reverse complement strand
TAGCCTATCCCTTCTCTAGGGGATCTTTAAGATCCAGTAATCGAACTGGGGTCTCTTGCATTGCAGACAGATTCTTTACCAGCTGAGCTTCTAGGGAAGCCCATGTTTTCCCATATTGATTCTCTATATTTAAAATCTTACACTGTTTTTCTCGTTTTTATTTCCATTGCAATCTTGGAAGTAAAATCAGCAAACTACACATCAAATCCAAAAAAAGAAAAATCTTTTTGAATACCGCTTTCCAGGACTGGAAAACTGGAATTCCCTTGCACAGAGCGTTCACTGTAGGATCACGCTAACTCTGGAATGACCTCCTTTCAACTGACACAGAGGTCACCGAACTCTGAAACACATACAGGAGCCACAGGAGCCCACGGTCTTACCAGAAGTGCCAGGCTGCTTGGGGTTTGGCTGAGGTTTTGGCTTCGGTGGGTTGGGTGACACTCGGTCTGTGAAAGAGGACAGCTGCAGTTATGAGCACTTTGAGGTCAAAAAAACAGAACATGCGTTTGCAAGAGTGGGTGCTAAGTCACTCCAGTCGTGTCCAACTCTCTGCGACCCCATGGACTGGGGCCCGCCAGGCTCCTCTGTCCGTGCGATTCTCCAGGCAAGGACACTGGAGTGGGGTGCCACTGCCTCCTCCAG
>NW_011447295.1:0-645 GCF_000754665.1 Bison bison bison | reverse complement strand
TCAATCCTTCCAGTGAATATCCAGGGTTGATTTCCTTTAGGATTGACTGGTTTGATCTCCTTGCAGTCCAAGGGACTCTCAAGAGTCTTCTCCAGCATCAGAATTCGAAGGCATTGATTCTTCAGTGCTCAACTTTCTTTATGGTCCAACTCTCATACATACATGACTACTAGAAAAACCATAGCTTTGACTATATGGACCTTTGTTGGCAAAGTTAAGCACTATTTAAGTACTAATATTACTGGTAATATGAAAGCCTATGCAAGTTCAAAGTTGTAAGTTAGGTTTATGTATAGCAACAAGAGAATATCACAAAAGCAATAACAACTTTAAAAAGAAGAGGAACATTTATTGCACATCACTAATGTGAATATGCTTACATAACTACATAGTTTATAAGACAAGCATCAGAGACATACATTGAACATATATGAATGGGTGCCTATAATAAAGAGTTGAGTTTAGGAATTAAGTGGATGACTGCAAAATAAGAAAGGGGCCTGCTTGAATTATCTTGCTAATATGTTATGAAAGGAGGAACAAGATTTACTCATGCAACTGAAGCAACAGTTAGACCTGGACATGGAACATGGACTGGTTTCAAATTGGGAAAAGGGTACATCAAGGCTGTATATTGTCACCCTG
>NW_011447294.1:0-645 GCF_000754665.1 Bison bison bison | reverse complement strand
CCATGAGAGGGAAAATGAACAAAACTCACTTTTCTGATGAAAAGCAAGTAGAAATGCTTAATGAACAATACAGTGAAATATTCTTAGTTTAAATGGAAATGGGGGGAAAATGGAAATGGGGTGTTTTTATTTCCAGAAAATAGATGATAGGATTTCTTTCTTTTATTGTATAAGAAAATAATTTTGACTAAGACCTGACTTTTATAATATTTTAAGATGATTTTCTTGAGTCTGAAAGAATGGCAGAATTGATATGAAATTTAAAAGTATACACAAAATTATTTGTTCTAAACTTTAAAACAATCAGTTCAGTTTAGTTACTCAGTCGTGTCTGACTCTAACAATAGTCTCATTTTATTACCATTAAAATGAACACTTAAAAGAGGTTGAAAAATATTCAACCAAATTAAATGGGCTGCTATACTATGAGCTGGTGTTAATTTTACCTCATTTGTATTAATGTAAAATAAATCATCAAAGCAGAAGTGAAAATGCAACAGCATTTGTTAGTAATTTCCACTTAATGCTCTGGCAGTGTTATAAATATATCATTAATTATACTGTGCCAGACACAATGTAAATTACTTTTTGAAAATATTCCTCTTAATATAGCTGTTAATTTTGGACACTATCAAAAGAATGCTT
>NW_011447293.1:0-644 GCF_000754665.1 Bison bison bison | reverse complement strand
GTGGCTCTGCAGCATGTGGGATCTTCCCAGATCAGGGATCCAACCCATGTCTCCTGCATTGGCAGGCGATTTCTTTATCACTGAGCCTCCAGGGAAGTCCTCAGCAGAATCTTAAGTATATAAAAAATGACTGAAATGCTCTAAATATGATTTTAGGTATTGTATGTCTATATAGGATTATACGAGAATGAAGAAACTAAGGACACTTATTAGATGCTTCACATGGACAATCCATAGGGAATAGAGGCTGATATCTGTGGAAGAAGGAAAGCTCATCAAGTAAAACAAGAAAAGGAAAAAAATTAAGAGCTAATCCCCCTCAAAATGTATAATAACTCAGGACTTCACAAACCAGTAACAGAGCTCACATCCGAGTGGGCATGAAGGTGAGATTAGTCAGAGGAAAAATCCTCATTTTAGTGTAGAAATTCCTTTTTTGTTTTCACAAATTCTTATAATGAGTAATTTAAAGGAAATAGTAGTTTAAAAAGAAAATAGAAGACCAAACAAATTAGAAAATATGAATATAGACAAGTCTTTAGTTTGCTGAATAGATGAAGATAAATAATCCCACAAATTTCAGTAGTCTTAAAGTAAAAAATTAAAAATAATGCCCAGTTAACAAGGACCTGGAAATAGGAAAG
>NW_011447292.1:0-645 GCF_000754665.1 Bison bison bison | reverse complement strand
GGCACCATGCAGTTTGTGGGATCTTAGTTCCCTGACCAGGGATTGAACCGGTTCCCCTTCTAGTGAAAGCATGGAGTCCTAACCACTGGACAGCCAGAGAAGTCAGGACAGAGACTTTTGATTAAAGTATTAATATGAGACTGTGTAAACGTTGGTCTTATATTTATCACTATCCCCTAATATTTCTAAATAACTAGTCATAAAACATTCTTCCCCAATAAACTCTATTGTAAGTCCAAGTTCTACAAGTTTTTGTGGTTTAAAAAGAAGAGTATCGAATATTTAATTTGGTGTTAATTTTAGTTTTGAAGTGTTTGAATAGTTTCAAGGAGTAGTCAATCAAATATGGAGATATAAAAGGTAGAGTCTCTACCAGAGGAATCCCGTGTGTTTTCAGAAAGCATTTTATAAACAATGAAAACAGAGTTTCACCATCGGCATCAAAAGAGTTGAGTTCAGATTTTAAGTCAATGCTACGATATATTTTATCTGGACAGCAGATCTCTAGTAACATCTTTCTGGCACTTTAACTCCTTAGAGACACAGTTGATGATTCAAAATCAGTCAATGAATGTTATTTAAAATCATTAAGAGTGAAGGAGACCCTGGGTTTGTTGTCCTTTCAAAGGAAGTGTGAGAACTATC
>NW_011447291.1:0-645 GCF_000754665.1 Bison bison bison | reverse complement strand
TGTATGTGTGTGTGTGTGCGCACGTGTGCTTCCTTAACGTGACAAGCCCTTGTTAGGTCATACCATATATATTAGTTTCTGTATCTATGTATCTGCTTTTAAAAAATGACCAAACAATATCATGGTCACTTTTCTGTGGCATTAAAAACTCTCACAGAAAATCACTTTCAGTGGCTGCTGGGTATTCCAGTGTAGGAATGAGCCATCATTCAATTATTCACTTTCCTGTTATTGGACATTTAGATGGTGTCCAATTTTTCACTCTTATAAACAATTTGGGAATGAGAATTCTTTTAGCCGTGCTTTTGTTCACATCTGTGATTATTCACCTAGGATACATTCTTGGAAGTGAAATTGCTAATTCAGACCTTGTAGGATTTTGAGGTTTGGGGGACAGCTATTTGCCATTGAGTTGTGGTAGTTCCCTTTGGCAGCGGTCATTTTCTCTGAAACTCCATGACTGGGCAGTACTGGGTCTTCAGCATGTCCTTGTCTAGTTGGGAGATGAAGTCTTTTACTGGGGGGCTCCCCAGTGGGCATCGAGCTTCACACCACAAAGATACCCTTCGTGTGAACACAGCCTTTGTTGGTCTCGCTTCCCTGTCTCACTTCCCTAACTTCCTCACTTGTCTTCCTGGGACCAGG
>NW_011447290.1:0-645 GCF_000754665.1 Bison bison bison | reverse complement strand
TCTCCTGGAGCAGGAAATGACAACCCACTCCACTATTCTTTCCTGGGAAATTCATTGAACAGAGGAGCTTTGAGGCCTACAGTTCATAGGGTTGCAAAGAGTTGGACTTGACTAAGCAGCTAATACACACACACACACACACACACACGTATTAAACCCTTTGTGACTTTATAAATGATGTACCTTTTCATGGAATTCCTTTGCCATCTTTTCTTGTTCTATCAATTTTACTTTAAAACTCAACCAAAGTGTTGCTTATTTTTGGAAGACTTCTCTGATTCTGTCAACTTGCCTGTCTGAAATTATGTGACAAATTATGGGGCACACTTTATCTGAATTTGAAATAAGCTTTAAATGACTTATTCTGAAATTTTCATTCATCATATCTGGAAATCAGTTCAGATATCATCTTCAAAGACAAAGCTTAAACTGAAAGATCTGCCATCCTTGAAAGACATGATTTAAATAGGAAAATGTTTACATATTACATTCCTGCCCAGACTGGACTTTTCCCTTTTGTTGATATGATCCAAGTTGTTTCTTAAGATTTTCTCTCAGAGGACAGGGTTTGATAACTCCTGTTCTACACAGTGATTATCCTGGTGGTATCCCTGGAGATAAAGAGTCTACCTCAAAATTATGATT
>NW_011447289.1:0-645 GCF_000754665.1 Bison bison bison | reverse complement strand
CTCAGGGAGAGAGTGAAGGACAGGGAAACCTGGCATGCTGCAGTCCACAAGGTCACAAAGAGTTGGACATAGCACCTGAACAACTACATCAACTTGTTCTTCATCAGAACACACAGGTTATACAGATCAGATATTAATCCCAGGGATTATTTTATTGTGACTCATTTTATGGGTGCGGTTTGGTCTCAAAGGGACATATTTTAGTGCATAGAGTTTACTAAGGACTTAAACTTCTCTAGTATTTTAGTGTATCAAGTATTCTTGCTCCAAGAAAGGGAAGGTTACTTGTCTAGTAAGAGTGCAAGCATTACAATTGGCTGATAAAACCCAACTGGAATTGGTTACAAAAGGTCATCTAAACAGATACATTTTAGGGTAGGGCTTTTTAAACTGCAAAATGTCTATAGATAGTAAAATAATCCTAGTGTGATACAGCAGCATTTCAAAAGTCTTAAGAGTCTGTTTAATGTAAAAGAGATTAAATTAACTCATGCTGAAAAGGTGATTAAATACACACTAATCTATCACTGAAAACTCAACAAGTAAGAACTTCAGTCTGTTACATTTCAATAGTGATTTTTTTTGCAGTCACTGAAATACATTTGGATCAAAAAGGAGGTATGGTAATCTGTGACCGTCACAGTT
>NW_011447288.1:0-646 GCF_000754665.1 Bison bison bison | reverse complement strand
TGCTACTTCATCTGTGTCCGTTTTTGCTTGAAAGCTAAGACTCTGCTAAGACTTTAATTTAGGGTTATGTTTTAGGTAGAACTTATGTTCCCGGTATAGCTTTTATTCCATTCATGATGGAGGGAAGCAGTTTATTATTTTATTTAGAGGCAAAAGGTTCACATCATAACTGTACTCATGAGGTAATTATTTTCTTTTGTTTTTTCTTTCTTATGAAAGTAGCTTGTTGAAAGAAAATAACACTACACAATATTGAAAAAGATACAAAATTATATGAAATAAATAGACAATGGCATACTATTTGTAGTAATTTTTTGCATATATGAAGTGACTTTCCTCTGAGATACTAGAGACAAAATCACTGATTTATTAAATGTTTTTCAGTTATTTAACTGCATGATATGGTCTAATTTTTTATACTGTAATTATTTTCAACCTGGGACTTAAAAATGTATTATCTTAAGGTTTAAAAACAATATGTCAAATAAGTAAATAATGCCCCTTTTAAAAAAAATTTATATATTTTAGTTGGAGGCTAATTACTTTACAATACTGTAGTGGTTTTTGCCATACACTGACATGAATTAGCCATGGGTGTACATGTGTTCCCCGTCCTGAACCCCCCTCCCACCTCCCTCCCCCTCCC
>NW_011447287.1:0-646 GCF_000754665.1 Bison bison bison | reverse complement strand
AAATGATAAAAGAAAAAAAAAAAAAAAAGAAGAAGAAGAAAAGAAAACACACACATACAAAAGGAATGTGCATTAACTTCATCTTGGTATATTTTCCCTGAAAGAGTGGCAAGGAAAATTGAAAAGCTGTTAAACAGTGGGTCTTTATGTTATCCCTTCAATGCTACAAACAACATTTTCACCTTTAATTAGGTGCAAATGTTGCCTGACAAATAAATACTATGCACCAGATCTTCATCTCTTGAATAATTAGCTTGTACTGTTAAGGGAAATTACTTGATTGCCTCAAGTCTATTCTTGCAGGTTTCATGCCAAGGCCATAATACTAATAAGGCTTATAACATTCCGTTTAACTATTCATTCAACAAATATTTACTGGGCACTAATGTTAGGCACTTTATTATTTGCCCACTACCTGAAGGAAATCGGAGATGTATAAAAACCAAAGCTTTCCCAAAGCGCTGGAAAGAAAACACACACACTCGAGTGTGGAAATGAAGACTTTTTAAGGATCCCTTAGAGCAGTGGTCCCCAACCCTTTGGGCACCAGGGCCTGGTTTTGTGGAAGACAATTTTTCCACAGACCAGGGGTGGGAGGGATGGTTTCGGGAGGATTTCAAGCACATTATATTTTTTGTGCCTTTTT
>NW_011447286.1:0-646 GCF_000754665.1 Bison bison bison | reverse complement strand
TATTCATTCTTCTGCCTCAGTTATTCTGCTATTGATTCCTTCTAGTGTACTGTTAATCTCTATTTGTTTGTTCTTTAGTTCTTGAAGGTCTTTGGTAAACATTTCTTGCATCTTCTCCATTCTGTTTCTGAGATCTTGGATCATCTTCACTATCACGATTCTGAATTATTTTCCTGTAAGGTTGCTTATCTCCACTTCATTTAATTGTTGTTCTGGGGTTTTATCTTATCCCTTCATTTGGGACATAACTCTCGGCTTTTTCATCCTGATTAACCTTCTGTAATGTGGTTTTTGTTCTAACACTGTGGAATTGTGGTTCTTCTGGCTTCTTCTGTCTGCCCTTTGGTGGATGAGGCTAAGAGGCTTGTGTAAGCTTCTTGATGGGAGGGACTGGTGGTAGGAAAAACTGGGTGTTGCTCTGTTGGGTGTTGCTCAATAAAGCTTTAACACAATTATCTGCTGATGGGTGTGGTTGTATTTCCTTTCTGTTTGATGTTTGACCTGGGGTGACCCAGCCCTGGGGTCTATGGGCTCTATAGTAGGGTTAATGGTGATCTCCAGGAGTTCTTATACCAAGCAGGACCTTAAAGGACTGCTGTTGCCAATGCCTCTGTCCTTGTGGTGAGAACTTGCTGACCCATGCCTC
>NW_011447285.1:0-646 GCF_000754665.1 Bison bison bison | reverse complement strand
GAAGCCTATCATGCAAGATCTTTAAGCATGACCTTACTAGCATGGGAGACGAATGCGACTATCCAGAGGTTAGCACATTCTTTGGTACTACCCTTCTTGGGAACTGGGATGAGAATTGACCTTTTCCAGTCCTGTGACCACTGCTGTGTCTTCCAGATTTGCTGACATAATGAATGCAAAACCTTGATGGCATCCTCCTTTAGGGATTTAAATAGTTCTGCTGGAATTTCATCGCATCCACTAGCTTTATTAAAAGCAGTGCTTAGCAAAAGAAAAAAAAATTTAAGGCCAGGATGTCTACTTTTGGGAGGTGGGGAATGGGCAAGGTCTTTATCAAGCAAACTACCTCTTCTTCCGGGAGGAGGATGGGAATGACGAGGGAAAGGTGACAGGTCACCTTTGTGTGCCGACCAGAAAATTCCAAAGACTAGTTAAGATTTCATTTCTGGTAAAAGTCAAAACTACAGTTAGTTTAGGTATTAAATCTACATTTGGTGTCCTGGGCACAAATGACGCCATTTGGAGCTTTTCTCTGTAACAGTACATATTTATCTTTTAATTGTTTATAGTAAAAAATCATATTTCATAGTATGTATTTTGTAGAGTTTATTTAACCAAACTTAATGAAATGTAGGGGCTTCCCTGG
>NW_011447284.1:0-646 GCF_000754665.1 Bison bison bison | reverse complement strand
GTGGCATCACTGACTCAATGGACATGAGTTTGAACAAGCTCCAGGGGTTGGTGATAGAGAAGCCTGGCATACTGCAGTTCATGGGGTTGCAAAGAGACAGACACGACTTAGTGACTGAACAACAACAACAAAGGCAGATAGTCCCCCACTTTGAGAGCACCCTGACATTGTTGGCATAGGAAAGGGTGTCCTCTGGGGCTTTCTCCCAGAAAACATGACCTAATCTCCTGCCTAAAGAGTGACAGCCTAGTTCATTAAGCACCACTTGGACGTGGGGTCTGGATGTCACATTCAATTCCATGTTTTCTACCTTGGGCATCATTCCATTCTTACTTTGGACCACATTTTCCTGATCCCAGAGGCTGTCTCTCTCAACCTGTCCAGAGGATAATCCCTGGTTTCCACAGGGCAGGCAGACACCCAGTTCTATTTGTAGGGGTGAAGGAAGAGAATGCCTCCAGATACTCCCCTGGCCTCACCTCTGCTGTGGACCACACCAAGACCCTCCAAGGTCAGCCTCTTTTGGTGACTGATCCTGCTCTCCATTGTCTTTCCCACTCTGGGTTGGGGCTTCCTTAGTTGCTCAATCATGTCCAACTCTTGGCAACCCCATGGACTATATAGTCCATGGAATTCTCCAGGCCAG
>NW_011447283.1:0-646 GCF_000754665.1 Bison bison bison | reverse complement strand
CCGGGGGAGCCGGGTGGGCTGCCGTCAGTGGGGTCGCACAGAGTCGGACACGACTGAAGCGACTTAGCAGCAGCAGCAGCAACAATTTGTCTAAAGCAAAGCAAAGCTGGTTTCCTCAGCTTTAAATTGCCTTCAGACAGATGTTTTATGTACGATAATGGCCTTTTCTAACTCTTCTCAGTGGAAATGTTGGTTTGCCACATGCTACTCATTACTGCATATCACTTTTGTGCATTAATAGCAATATCTCAGAATAAAACTTAAATTTTAGTAGATAACCAATACACTCATTGGATTACATTTTAATGGGGGAAAGCTATAATTTTTATCTGAGCTCAAAATATTTTTATTGTGTCCAATTGCTTGCTGTACATCTTGATATGTCATAGGTACCTAAAAAGTATCCAGATGAACTCTATGATTTTCTCTCTTTCTTCCAGGTTTAAGGAGACCAAAGAGATGTAAACATTAATTTCAGGGCAGAAGACCTGAATATACATTTTTCCAAAGAAGACATAGAAATGGCTATTTGGCATGTGAAAAGATACTCAGCATCACTAATCACTGCATGTGTGCTCAGCCACTTCAGTCGTGTCTGACTCTTTGTGACCCTGTGGACTGTAGCCCACCAGGCTCCTCTATCCAT
>NW_011447282.1:0-646 GCF_000754665.1 Bison bison bison | reverse complement strand
TTGGCAGATGAATGGATAAGGAAGTTGTGGTACATATACACAATGGAATATTACTCAGCTATAAAAAAGGAACACATTTGAGTCAGTTTTAATGAGGTGAATGAACCTAGAGCCTATTACATTACACAGAGTGAAGAAAGTTCAGAAAGAGAAAGACAAATACTGTGTATTAACACACATATATGGAATCTATACAACACTCCTATGTACAGAGCAGCAAAGGAGACAGAGACGTAAAGAATAGACTTTTGGATTCAGTGGGAGGAGAGGGTGGGATGATTTGAGAGAATAGCATTGGAACATAAATATTACCATACGTTAAACAGATAGTCAGGGCAAGTTTGATGTATGAAGCAGGGCACCCAAAGCTGGTGCTCTGTGACAACCCAGAGGGATAGGGTGGGGAGGGAGGTGGGAGGGCGGTTCGGGATGGAAGGACACATGTGTACCTATGGCCAATTCACCTTGATGTATGGCAAAAATCATCACAATATTGTTAAGTAACTATCCTCCAATTAAAACAAATAAAATATAGAAAAAAAAAAGATAAAGAAGGTGTGAGCATGTCCCAGCACACCTGGGTCTGCAGAAGGTGTCCGAGGATGAACGCAGGTGATGAAACAGAAAGGATCCCATGGTCTGTTCT
>NW_011447281.1:0-646 GCF_000754665.1 Bison bison bison | reverse complement strand
TGGTAAAGAATCCACCTGCCAGTGCAGGAGATGTGGCTTCAGTCCCTGTGTCAGGAAGATCCCCTGGAGGAAGAAATGGCTACCCACTCCAGGATTCTTGCTTGGGAAATCCCACGGACAGAGGAACCTGGCGGGCTACAGTCCATAAGGTGTCACAAAAGAGTTGGACATGATTTAGCAACTGAACAACTACAGTAACATAGCTTCATTGTCTTCCTTTGTTAGTTTCCCCAATCTCTTTAACATTATTCAGGACTGTACAGCCTGGGAAAAGAGTCACTGCTGGAGCGGCTGGCCCTGGAGTTTCAGACCTGGGTGGTACTGAGTCCTCGGCGCCTGGAGTTGGTACAGCTGCTGGGCCTGGCAGATGTGTTCACAGTGGAGGAGAAGGCTGGCCGCATCCATGCTGTGGACCACATGGAGATCTGCCATTCTGCCATGCTGCGTTGGAACCAGACCCACCCTACCATTGCCATCCTCCCCACCAGCCGGAAGATCTACCGCTCCCACCCGAATATCCATGTCATCCCTTACTCTGACCATTCCTCCTACTCGGAGCTCCGTGTCTTTGTTGCGGCACTAAAACCTTGCCAGGTGGTGCCCATTGTCCGGCGACAACCCTGTAGGGACTACTTTCAGGACAGCT
>NW_011447280.1:4561-5382 GCF_000754665.1 Bison bison bison | reverse complement strand
GATGCAAAGAGCCAACTCACTAGAAAAGACCCTGATGCTAGAAAAGATTGAAGGCCAAGGAGAAGGGGAAGACAGATGGTTGGATGGCATCACCGACTCATTAGATATGAGTTTGAGCAAACTCCAGGAGACAGTGAAGGACAAGGACACCTGGCATGCTGCAATCCATGGCACTGCAAACAGTTGGACATGACTGGGCGACTGAACAACAACAATGGCTTCACATCTTACATTTAGGTCTTTAATCCATTTGGGGCTTATTTTTGAATATGATGTGAGGAAATGTTCAAGTTTCATTCTTTTTATGCAGCTGTCAAACTTTCCCAATACCACTTACTGAAGAGACTATTTTTCCCCATTGTATATTCTTGCCTCCTATGTCATAGATTAACTCAACAACATTTCAGAAAATTCTGAAACAGATGGGAATACCAGACTACCTGATCTGCCTCTTGAGAAATTTGTATGCAGGTCAGGAAGCAATAGTTAGAACCAGACATGGAACAACAGACTGGTTCCAAATAGGAAAAGGAGTACATCAAGGCTGTATATTGTCACTCTGCTCATTTAACTCATATGCAGACTACATCATGAGAAATGCTGGACTGGAAGAAGCACAAGCTGGAATCAAGATTGCCAGGAGAAATATCAATAACCTCAGATATGCAGATGACACCACCCTTATGGCAGGAAGTGAAGAGGAACTAAAAAGCCTCTTGATGAAAGAGGAGAGTGAAAAAGTTGGACTTAAAGCTCAACATTTTGATATTTGGCAAAACTAATACAATTATAGTAAAGTTTAAAATAAAATAAAAATTAAA
>NW_011447280.1:0-646 GCF_000754665.1 Bison bison bison | reverse complement strand
GGTCAGCAAATAAAATCCCTCAGGTGAAGGCAGTGTTATAATATATATTATATAATTATATAATATATTATATATATATATAAAATCACAGTTATATATATAATCACTGAAGAGAGAAGAATCTGTCCAATTTTTGAAGTTTCAATGAAGACCACAAATCCCAGTGACTCACAATTTATCATTTCAGTGTCAACCTACAGAGATTACATGGCAAATTACACTTCTACTGTCTTTTGGCTCTGTGATTTTATTGTGTAATTCTGGTCAATTTAGTGCATATACCTACAGGGACTTTGGCCTATAAGCATAAAGTAAATAAACAGGTCTCATAGCAGGTTGATGTTAAATAGAAGTGAACTAATCAGTCATCAGGTTAAAAAAGATCTATAAAGTAAAAAAAATTAGTCCACCATCAGGAATGACATAACTATCCACAAAGCTAAGTCACCCTCACTGACAGACTTTAGCAGTGGCCTATTCAGGGAGATAATAGGTGAGAGGGCAGCCTATGAAAGAGACAAGCCATCAGCCCAACACATTCTGAAATCTATCAGTTGGGATTTCTATATATGCACCTGAACAGATGACCAATTCATACAAAATTCACACATTCACTACTTCTTTCCCACCATATGCAAGAAATGAG
>NW_011447279.1:0-646 GCF_000754665.1 Bison bison bison | reverse complement strand
CAGCATCAGTCCTTCCAATGAATATTCAGGACTGATTTCCTTTAGGATTGACTGGTTTGATCTCCTCTATTTGTACATGTATATGTTTATGTATACACGTATACTGAACAAGGATAGAAAACTCTGCTTTTCTCCCACCCTACCCACCTGGGATTGCTTCTGATCTCCACTGGGGAGGGAGGGAGGCTGGAAGATGGGGGAATTGGCCAGAGGCAGAAGTAGTGATTGCAAGCACAAGGATCACTACCTGGGAGAGCGGGCAGAGGAGACAGCCTTTCTCCCCACTTCTGCATGGAACCTGGCTCCACGCTGGTCCCTTGAGGACTGACTGCTTAGGCAGCTTCAGCAGGCAGCACCCTGTCTAGACCTGATTTTTCCAGGTTAGCACTGGCCATAGTGAAAATTGTGAAGCTTGCTCCGGGGGCTTTGCCAGAGGAGTTCCCCCAAAGAAGGGTGCCTGATCCATAGCAAGCACACAGAGAAGATGCCCACGGTGATACTCCTGACAGAGAGGTTTGTGAATACTCACAAGGTGCCTGCCTCTGGGGAAAAGGGGGTCCCAGAAACAAAATCTGTTAGCATGACTGCAGCGACAGGACTTTCTGTTTGAGTATCAAGGGCATTTTTTTTTTTTTTTTTCCTTTTT
>NW_011447278.1:0-646 GCF_000754665.1 Bison bison bison | reverse complement strand
CCCCATGGAAAGTAGCCTGCCAGGCTCTTCTGTCCATGGGATTCTCCAGGCAAGAATACTGGAGTAGATTGCCATTCTATCCTCTAGGCGATCATTGCCCAAACCATGGATCAAACCCACATTTCCTGCTTCTAGTGGACTGAAGGTGGATTTTTACCTCTGAGCCACTGAAGAAATCTATACATTTGTACATGAAGAAACACATCCAAGTAAAAGACTGTGAACACAGTAAAGTACCTGGGCAAATGATTATTTATTATGTTTCCCCTGAGTGTTTACTTCCCTGGTGGTTCAGATGGTAACGAGACTGCCTGCAGTGCAGGAGACCCAGGTTCGATCCCTGGATCGGGAAGATCCCCTGGAGAAGGAAATGGCAACCTGCTCCAGTATTCTTGCCTAGAAAATCCTCCTCCTGGGAGGAGGAGCCTGGCAGGCTACAGTTCATGGGGTCACAAGGATCGGACATGACTGAGCGACTTCCCTCACTGAGTGTTCACAAGATAATGGGACAAAATAAGTTCTTGTTGAATTCCAGGAATGCAAAGAATAGCTGAATAACACTTTTGACTCGATGGACATGAATTTGAGCAAGCTCCGGGAATTGGTGATGGACAGGGAAGCCTAATAAATAATCATTTGCCCAGGT
>NW_011447277.1:0-646 GCF_000754665.1 Bison bison bison | reverse complement strand
TGTCAGCAAAGCAAACATCAGCTTTAATTAACAGTGACTTTGAAATGTGTGATGTTTTCCATTAGATCTGAAGGGGGTTGGAAGGAGGAGGGGAAAGGACAGCACATGTCATCACCACGTGTCCAGAGAGAAAAGGAGATAATCCAGAATGTAGAAGTAGACCCCAATTTGCTTAAAAATAGAAGGGAAATGTTTAGAAACCTCAAGTGGCTAATGGTGGAGGTGGTTAAACAGATGACTCATCTCCCAAGTACCCCATCATGCATGGTCAGTGGGCAGCTACATTATCAGTGCCGTGGGCATCTCAACTTTAAGGAAATTGTTCTGAGCATGAGGAATTTAGTCATTCACTTGATGTACTTTTATAAAACACAAATCTGAAAAAACAGTTCTTATTACTGCTTAACATTCTTTGATGAATCTCTATTTCACTGATAATAAAATGTAGACTTTTCCTTACCCTCTGTATTAATTTCCTAGGGTTACTATGGAAAATTCCCATTTTTGGTGGCCTTCACCTATAGAAACTTTATTTCATGGTTCTAGAACCTAGTTGCCCAAAATCAAGGTGTCAAGGTGTTGGTAAAATCTTCCTTGCTTCTTCTCGAGCTTCTAGTGATGGCCAGTGATCCCAAACATTCCTTGC
>NW_011447276.1:0-646 GCF_000754665.1 Bison bison bison | reverse complement strand
TTTTTTTTTTTTTTTTGGTTTCTTTTGTCTCCCTCTCCCTGACTATAACCAACCCCCAAATATAAACACTATAGATAAGAAACCATTTTTGGCTTGTCCAGTATTTTCTTTTCCTGGAACACTGTGGGCACTTAATAATATTAAATGATTAAAGAATAAACCTAATTCTAGAACATCATTCCCTCTCAATTCATAACAGCCATCTAACTCCTTACTAGTCTCTATCCTTTTTTATTTTTTCTATTCAAACACAGTCTAACTGTAAAACATCCCCATTGAAAAATGAAATGGTTCCCCCTGCCTCCATACAATATTAAACACAAATTCCTAAGTTTAGAATTCAAGGCCCTCTTCAACATGACCCTTTCCAACTTTCTGACCCCTGCTACTTTTCCCTCTTCAAATGTTACTCTCTAGCCAAATGGAATTGCATCTCACAGAACAGAACTCTACAGTTTCTCACCTCCAAATCTTTGTTTCTGTTGCTACCTAATCCTGCAACCTCCTCTCTAACTTTCTGCATATTCAAACCTGTTAGGAGGTAACTATGAAATATCAAGCCAGAAAATGGTGGCTTAGATTTGGATGGTAGACAAGTGTGAAGAGATTATGGATACAGATTTGGAGGTAGAGTTGGCAGGGGTTG
>NW_011447275.1:0-646 GCF_000754665.1 Bison bison bison | reverse complement strand
CTTGCCTGGAAGATTCCACAGACAGAGGAGCCTGGAGGGATACAGTCCATAGGGTTGCAGAGTCAGACATGACTGAGCACATGCCTCACCTTGCCTCAGGGTTCTGAACTTAAAGATGGATAGATGATAAGCCCCCAATTATTGGGTTGTTGTGTAGTTTAGATAGGAGAGCATGTGGTGTTTTCTGTGGGTGTAGAATCAGTTGAAAGTAGAAGTCTTCCAAGTGCTGGACTGTGGAAAGCCTTCTGTGCCATCTGTAAAATACCATGAAAGATGATAATCCACTAGGAAAAGGAGATGTAAAGTTTTGTTTTTTTATTTCTACTGCAATATGTTTTCCTGTGATCAGGAAGTGATGGGAGGGTCAAAGGAGCAGTTTCAGGTTACCTGAGGAAGGTGGAATATTTTCATATATTTTAATATAGAACAGCTATCTAACTGCTGCAGTGATTCTTATTAGTAATCATTTGGTAAGACATTGGAGAGAAGAATGAGAGGAGAGTAAAGGAAAAAGATCTGTTAAGAAGCTATTCCAAAACAAAACAAACCTGTGCTCTCCATAAATGAATAGTTGTCAAATGATTTAAAATTAGTGACACACTTACTTTATTTTTCTGAGCTGCAGTTTCTTTGCGAAATGTCATTG
>NW_011447274.1:0-646 GCF_000754665.1 Bison bison bison | reverse complement strand
TCTTGATCCCTGTCTCCTTTACAATGTCACGAACCTCATTCCATAGTTCATCAGGCACTCTATCTATCAAATCTAGTCCCTTAAATCTATTTCTCACTTCCACTGTATCTGCCAAGCTAAAGGTCTGAGTAATCAAGTCTGGTCCCTGATCCTGAATCGAAGTCTTCTTCTGGAGATCACGAATCTGACACTGTTCCCCATAAACTATCACTGGTAAAATGATACAAACTGAGTTATAAAATACAGTCTGAGGATTATATTCTGGCATGACAACTATAGTAGAATAACACAGTATTGAATGGAGAATTCTTTCATAGCGTATAATGACGTTGTATGATACACTTTAAGTATATAATAATTTTGTTTGTCAATGAAGCCTCCAATAAAGCTGAAAAAAATTACAAAGTAATAAAAAATAGTCTTGTATTAAGTTAAATAATCCATAAGAACTGCTAAAATAAAAGCCCAAGATTAATTTCAAAGAGAGGAAATGCCATAAAAATTATAAGTAAAAAATATGCTGTTTAAAATTTGTTTTTAATTGGAGAATAATTGCTTTAGAATATTGTGTTGCTTTCTGCCATACACCAACATGAATCAGCCGTAGGCCTACATATGTCCCCTCCGTCTTGAGCCTCCCTCCCAC
>NW_011447273.1:0-646 GCF_000754665.1 Bison bison bison | reverse complement strand
GTGATCAAAACAGTGTGGCGGTGTTATAAGAACAGAGAACCCAGGAAAAACCATGAATAAAGGCTCAACTAATCTTTGACAGGGGCACCAGGAATACACAATAGGAAAAGGATGGTATCTTCAATAAATGGTATTGGGAAAACTGGATATCCACATACAAAAGAATAAAAAGAGACTGTTTATATGCATAAACAGTCTATATGCATATTAAGTCATTACCTTGTACACTTTTAAAAACAGTAATGTTGTACAACCTAACTATATGCAAATTTTGTCAGTCATACTTCAGTAAAGCTGGAAAGAAAACAAATAATTATTGAAGCTAGACCATGGATACATAGAGATCTATTATACTATTCTCTGGACTTGTGCACGTTTGAAAACTTCCACTCTTAAAAAAAAGAGTTTAAAGAAAGAAAAAGAAATATAGAATCTTAAAGCTGAAAGTGGGTGCTTATGCTCAGTAGCTCAGGCGTGCCGACTCTTTGTGACCCCATGGACTGTAACCCTCCAGGCTCCTCTGTTCGTGGGATTTTCTAGGCAAGAATACTGGAGTGGGTTGTCGTTTATACCTCTGGAGAATCTTCCTGACCCAGGGATCAAATCCACATCTCTTGAGTCTCCTGCATTGGCAGGCAGATTCTTT
>NW_011447272.1:0-646 GCF_000754665.1 Bison bison bison | reverse complement strand
CTTGAATCTCCTGCATTAGCAGGCAGATTCTTTACCACTGAGCCACCTGGGAAGCCTAAGCCATTGCTAACAGAAATCTTTAAAAGGCAGATTCATCACCTACTCTTAAGTTCTCTAATAATGGTGTACTTTAGCTTGTGTAGCAAAGATTTTCGAAGGTTTTTTGTTTTCCCTCCTTGAATTTTTCATCTTCAAAATAAACTGAGAACCATATCTGAAGTTTATTAAGTAACTTTACCATAGTGCAGTAGGGCTCATTTGATTTATCCAGGCTGTGCTTTGCTGAATAAACACATAGAGAGCACTACTAGATTAATCCAGAGGGCTTAGAGTGCTTAAGGAATTTTTAAAATTTCATTTTGTTGTTTGCATAATGATCGAGCCTTTGGGTTTTTGTTGTTGCCATCTCTTTCTTTTTTTCCTTAACACATTCATAAAATCTGTGCCACACTGCATAATAATGAGGCTGAGTAATGCAGAGTGGATATTAACACAAGGCCACATTCTCACAGCCCTTTGCATGCCGGTGACTTAATTGAATCCACAGTTTGTATATACCTTTTGGTATATCCCTCACTTTATTGAATACCTACTGTGTCCAGGCCCTGTGCTGAGTGCTTTATTTGGCTATCCCCTTTGATCCTCT
>NW_011447271.1:0-646 GCF_000754665.1 Bison bison bison | reverse complement strand
TTAATATCATTAGTTAGACATTAGTATCATTAATACTTCTTTGATTATAGCAACCATTACTACTGTTAGATATATTTATTATTTCTAATTATTGTACAAAACCTATGGAATTGAAAGTATTACTAGTTCATGCAAAAAGAAACTAATCTCAGATAAGCAACAGCCCAAAGTCAAACAACCTGTTAGAGGCTAAGCTGATATTTGAGTCCCAGATTATTAGAGTCAAACCTTCCATTAGTTTTAGAAACAGACATTTTTGTTTGTTGATTACCTAACCATTTGTCTTTGGCACCCTCTCCACTCCCTTCTCATTCTCTTATTTCTCTAGAGTGTCTAAGACATGTAAACAATGTAACACAGGAAAATTTATATGGACTTTAGACCTACCTGAGTTCAATTCCAGCTCTGCTTGCTACAAATCCACATACACACATACAGTCTTCCATTCGTATTACCGTATTATCAGACACATTCATTTATACAGTCACAACATACATTATTTACTCATACAAATTTTGATGATTTACATGCTAGCACACATTTTCCCTGTTCACACAAAACAGCCCTTCACCATAAGCACACACACACACACACACACACACACACACACTTATAAATTTGCCTTCATATATGTACCCACCCAAAC
>NW_011447270.1:0-646 GCF_000754665.1 Bison bison bison | reverse complement strand
AAGATGACTTGGTGTCACACAACTGAATGACTAAGCGCACACACACACACACACACACACACACACATATAAATTTAAAAAGCCAGCAAGGGGCCAGGTATGAACATATATGTTAATATATAATATTAATATTATATTATATTAATATACATATTCATCCCTGCTCCCTTGCTGGATTTTTTTTTCTTCATGTAGGTAAATATGAAGGAAAGGATTTTTAAATTAAATAGCAATAGGGTATCAGAGCCCCTAAAAGGTAAACTTTACCAGCACACAAAATGTTATCGACTCAGCCTCCTCACAAATATTAAAGAGGCAGTTAACGGTATCTGCCATGCGGCCTTCCTTCTAACTGACCTAACATAAACAGCACTTGCCCTTGCCACTGAGCAATCAGCTCTTTGCAAGTCTGTATCATAGCAACATCCAGCTGAACTTTCAAGAGTACTAAAGCATCCCTTTGGTGGCTACAGTTGTCCTAGCAGCAAGGTGGAACCGAAGGAAAATCCCCACTGAGGGATCAGTGTACTGGAACTCAGGGGCCTGAATGTCCCACACACTTGACGCATGAGCTTGACCAGCCTCTTGATTCCTCTGAGCCTTGATTCTCTCACCTGTAAACCAAGCCCTTGGACACTATTCATTT
>NW_011447269.1:0-646 GCF_000754665.1 Bison bison bison | reverse complement strand
GTTTTTTTTTTTTTTTCTATTGTTTTCTTTCTCTCATTTATCTGCTCTGATCTTTATGATTTCTTTCCTTCTACTGATTTTGGGTTTTGTTCTTTCTTTAGTTGCTTTAGGTGCAAAGTTAGGTGGTTTATTTGTGATTTTTCTTGTTTCCTGAGGTAAGATTGTACAGTAAGTCCCCTACATATAAAAGAGTTGCATTCCAATAAAGTGTTTATAAGTCCAGTTTTTTCATAAGTCCAACAGGGTTAGCCTAGGTACCCAACTAACACAATTGACTATATAGTACTGTATTATAATAGATTTATAATACTTTTCACATAAATAGTACATAAAAACACAAAAATAAAAGAAACATTTTTAATCTTAAAGTATAGCACCTCGAAGGTACAGTGGTACCGTAACACCTGGCGTACAGAGACTGGCATCAAGTGAACAGGCAAGAACAGCTACTGACTGGAGGATGGAGAAGAGACAGGAGGTGGTAGAGGTGAAGAATCATCAGCAAGAGGAGATGAAGGGCAAGCTGCAACTTCACTCATGCTTGATATTGGTGTCACAGGATCTGGTTCCTTGCTGAACCAGATGCATGTTCACATAATGGAAAGATCCTAACTTGAAGGTTCGAATGTAGAGGAAATGGAGGCCC
>NW_011447268.1:0-647 GCF_000754665.1 Bison bison bison | reverse complement strand
GACTACCCATTCCAGTATTCTGGCCTGGAGAATTCCATGGACTATAATCTTTCATCTCTATAGGTCATCCCTTTGTTTATGTATTATTTATCTCTTCTTGTAACTAAAGATTTGAAGCTTATTTTCTACCTCTGTTTTCTGTCTCTTGTTTCAATGCAAAAGGAAGTTGTGAATCCATGTACACTCTTCTCTAATATGAGAAATCTGTAAACTTGATTATTTTCCAAAGCTTTGGTGAGAATGAATTGGTTAGTAAAATAGGTATTCATGTGCTGTGTGCAAAATGGCCCATTGAACAACTAGATATAATAGCCCCTTCATCAGGGGTTAATGAATTTGCCCACTTAACTGATTCAAAAGTATCACCATTATTCATAGACAGTTAAACTTTCCATTTTATTAGTATTTGCCAAGGGAAGGCATTCTTATAATTAGCAAGGTGGTAGCCATAGGTGCATTAAAGAAATACAACAGAAGTCTGACTTACATTGACAAAATCTTTATTAAGTTACTAAACCTTTTCTTCTCCTGTGTGTGCATGTCGGCCCAGTTGCTTCAGTTGTGCCTGACTCTTGGCAGTCCCATGGACTGTAGCCCTCCAGCTCTTCTGTCCATGGGATTCTCCAGGCAAGAATACTGGGGTGGGT
>NW_011447267.1:0-647 GCF_000754665.1 Bison bison bison | reverse complement strand
CTGTTTGTAACAGTGAAAGATTGAAAACAACTTAAACTTACATCAATAAGTGACATAGTTGAATAAACAATGGTGCATCTCTACTACATGATACCACACATCAGCTTAATGAAATGAGATGTGTTTAGATATCGAAGTCATGATTTTGAGTGAAAAAAGTAAATTGCAGACTAATATGTACAGTATGTCACAATTTATGTTGATAATAAACACCATGTATATCACCAAAATAATGTCTTACACATAAATATTTAGAGAACCACCTGTAAGAAGATATACATACTATGATAATAGTAGTTATTTCTGAGGGGTGGGGGAGGGGACCAAGACTAAGATAAGATGGGACTGCTGATTAAAGAAGATATTAATCTTACCTGTAAATTTTATATACTTAAATTTTTGAAAGAACAATACATTAAAATATTATGTGAGTAGCTAAAAAAATTTTTTTTAAAGATCCCAAAATAAAAATAACCTGAAAAGTGGTTTGTGTTAAATTGTTAAGTGAAAAGACATGGTTACAAAACACATAATTGAATTATAAGGGTAAATATACACAGAGAAAAATGTCTGGAAGGATGTACACTGAAATGTTTACACAGTTATCTTTATGTGGTTGTGGCGGGGGGGGGAAATTTTATAGTTTT
>NW_011447266.1:0-647 GCF_000754665.1 Bison bison bison | reverse complement strand
TTCTCATTTGCCTATTTTCTTTCACAATTGCTTCAGGTTTTCTTATATGCAAATAAATGTTGATAACACTCAGCCTGGGGTGGCAGTGGAACTTTTCCATCATTGAAAAGTGGGATTTAAAAGTAACTACGAGAGCAACTCATTGTGAACTGAGAATCTGCATGTGTAGCCTCAGTCTGCCTTAACACAGAAAGAAAATAGCAAGGGAAAAAAATAGTAAGGATGATTGGAAAGCAGCATTAATAATTTTCTGAGAACTAGGACCTCAATGGGCTCTTACGCTGAAAGAACAGCTGCAAGAACTGGGACCCAGCAAGGAGGCAGGGCTGACTCGGGGTTATGGCTGCAGGGAATTACGGGAGATTTCAGCAAGACCAGCAGGTGGGCCGGCAGAGATCATCATGGCAAAGATGGAGACATTCTCCTTAGTTCTCCAGCATGCAAACAGGCTCTGATCTGGAAACCAGAGCTTGGAACTTTTGAACCCATTTTACTTAAAGATGTTCTTAGGGTGCTCAGGTGAGTTACTGAAGCACCAGGCAGAGAACGATAATTTGCACAAGTGGGAAAAAAAATGGGACCACATTAGGCAATGATACTTTAAGAAAATGGAGGGTCTTCCCTGGCGGCTCCGCGGTAAAGAATCC
>NW_011447265.1:0-647 GCF_000754665.1 Bison bison bison | reverse complement strand
ATTACCAAGCCTCTTTTACCATGAGAGACCTGGGTTCGATCCCTGGGGTGGGAAGATCCCCTGGAGAAGGGAAAGGCTACCCACTCCAGTATTCTGGCTGGGAGAATCCCAAGGACTGTATAGTCCATGGGGTTGCAAAGAGCCAGACATGACTGAATGACTTACACTCCCCAAATCTGTCCCTTCTGCATTTCCACTGGGTTTTCCTCTGATTAGCGTTGCCACATTAGAATAGGAGCCAGGATCCTTGGCTTATAGGTTGGCCACCATCTTGTAACCTTTCCCTGGCCTTCAGAAACCTCATTTGACACAGGCCTGCTTCTTTTAGATGCTTGGAGAATCCTCAAGGGAGAATTCTGACTCCTAGCTTCACAGTTGTGAATCCACAGTTGTGAATTTCAAGATTTCAGGATAGCCCTTGGTCATGTTTTTTCCAGGCAGTGGCCAGAAATCTTATATGCTCAGTACCTCTGAACTTGGCAAGAGGAAGAGGCTTGAATAGCAGGAGCAAAATGATAGGATATCATCCCCCCTTGCCATAATTATATTGCATTTATTTAGCTTTTCCCAATTTTCCTTGAAAGGAGACATATGGGAAACTTAAGACCTAATTTCTTCCAAGAAGAGAGTTTTAGTTCTGGAAACTT
>NW_011447264.1:0-647 GCF_000754665.1 Bison bison bison | reverse complement strand
CAGACCAACCAAAGGCAGGTGTAAGTTTAGGAGGTGGGTAATCCGACTTGGTACATGCCTCCACTCAAACAGTGAGGTCACTTTTCACATATGAGGATGTACTCCCACATGCCATGACTAGCTGAAGTCAAGTTCTGTGATTAAGCATTTGGGAACTTCCTGAGTTCCTTACAGTCATGTTCCTTAGCACATCTCACCTCTATTACTGTACGTGTTGCAATACATTTTGTTAGCTGGTAAGTTAAAAGAACTCTGAATATATTGGATTTTTCTACACAGAGATGAACATGTATTGATTTTCATTAGCTTGCAGGTTTTTCATCATATTATTTAGTCCACAGGCCAGGAGATCTCTTTATCTTATTGATTTTGATTCTTTACACCTCACAATGGGTCTTCAGTTGATGTTTTCAGGTCCTCAAATGGCCATGTAGTGTCCTTGCATCTACCAAGCCATGTCTTGATATTTTTAAAAACTCCAACCATGTGAAACCCACCCAGTTTGTTTTCTTTCTCTGTAGAAAGTAAAAAGAAGATATCTACAACTATAGCCATAAGTATTCACTGTGCAAGTGCTATATGAAGAAAGAAACTCAGATTGTTTACACATAGAAGCTAATATTCATTTTATATATATATATATTTTT
>NW_011447263.1:0-647 GCF_000754665.1 Bison bison bison | reverse complement strand
GTTGGCAGGTGGGTTCTTTACTGCTAGTACCACCTGAGAAGCCCAACTGTCAGTAACTGATGGATTTTGCCTCAATAAAGGATCTTTCTAATTGAAATACAACACTATTTATCAAGGTCCTAACCAGATGTACCTGTAACTGCTTATCAAAAACTGTGGGAATCCCAGAAGCTAGCAGCAGGGGGACAGAGTAGAGGTGAGGGACAGATATTTTTGGCTGAGGTGACCAGTGCAATATTTCAGATCACATCACACAAACAGCTGCCTATTCTGTGATGATTCTGGCCACAAGATCCTAGATGGGGGCGCCTGAAATCATGCTTAGGAGGTGATCTGATGAAGAAGCATGGTCCAAACAACTGATGTGAAGAGAATCCCATGGTTTGTTTGGGGCTGGTGTAGGTTTTCAAAAACTTGTTATTGTTGATGTAAATTTTCTCCTCTGTGCATTGGTTGTATACATACATATCCTGACATCTTGATTACTAGACACTGCTGCTACTGCTGCTGCTACTGCAGCTAAGTTGCTTCAGTCGTGTCCGACTCTGTGCGACCCCATAGACAGCAGCCCCCCCAGGCTCCCCCATCCCTGGGATTCTCCAGGCAAGAACACTGGAGTGGGTTGCCATTTCCTTCTCCAATGCATG
>NW_011447262.1:0-647 GCF_000754665.1 Bison bison bison | reverse complement strand
TCTGGACACTCAGAATACACAAATTCTACTTGAAGTTAAGTAGTTAACAAAACTAGTTAAGTTTGAATTAGAATCCCTAGTTATCATTCTAAATCTTCACCCTCAAAATCATTTTGAAGTAGATTTTATATAATTCTTTAAAATTTTTTTGAAATTATTTCAACTTGTTATCTTTTTTGTGCATTATGAGTTACAAAAGCAATTTCTAGAGATCTAAACTACAATGTTGAACTGTATTAAACTGAATGGAGCCCTTCAGAGATGAGATGAGGGATTCATGAAATAGACAAACAGCGAGAGCTTTAGATGAAAGACTTTATTCAAGTTAGTTCACAGAAACAGGAATCATGACTCCTGTGTGTTCCATGCAGCTGTTCAAGATCTAATCTGCATGGACGCTCAAGAAATACTCCATGGCCATGATAGGAAAGGTCATAAATAACACTGCATGCTTCTGAAAGCATTATATACTTAACTGGTCTACCTTTTACATCATGCTTAAGGCTATATCTTATGTATAAAAGGTTTCTTTGTACAGAAAATAAACTCTACCATGAGTAAATGGCTAAGGAAAATAAACCTGTGGCTGGCAATTTTTTTTTTAGTTTTTTTTTTTTTTTTTAATTTCTTCCCTAGCCCACAATATT
>NW_011447261.1:0-647 GCF_000754665.1 Bison bison bison | reverse complement strand
GGAAATTTTTTTTTTTTTTTTTTTTTTAATCTCAACATAGTCATTTGCTTCCTTTTTAAAGAACAGTTTGCTCCTGTGACCTTGCAATCCAGGCCCTTCTCTGTACCTCCGTCTAATGTCTTCTGCGTTTTTCTTGGCTTTTTGTAGTCGCTTCTTTTACATTTTGATGTTAACTTTTCAAAAGCACCTTCTTATCTTCTTGTTGCCTTTTTGTCTTGAACATTTCAGAGACAGTGATGCTCGACATTCAGTTTTTGGCATCTGTTGTATGGAATACCTTTGATATGAGAAAAAAAAAAGAAGAAAATCCATATAATCAAGAATCTTTTTATTCTGCTAAAAAAGAAACCTAAAAAACACACACAGCAATCAACAATCAGTTTTTGTTATTATTTCAATGCTATACTTCTTTGTGCTTTAATGCTTTGAACCTCAAAGCATCTTCCTTGGCTTTTGTACATTTTTTACATGTTTTTCTATTTCTCTGATACTCTTTTTTTCTTCCATTTTTTTTTCTTTTTTTTGGCATCGGTCATGCTTTTTGATCTTTTCTTAAAAGGTAGAGCAGATTGGTTGAGCATTTTCATTGGTTGAAAATGTTTGTATTCCACAAACAAACATGGTGGGGTCTACCCATTTTTTTTTTT
>NW_011447260.1:0-647 GCF_000754665.1 Bison bison bison | reverse complement strand
TAAAGGCATTGGTGACCAGAGTAGACAATGGAGGCAATTAATAAAGAGCAGTTTGAGATGATGGAAGACAAGAGATCATGAAGAAGAGATTGCAGACGAGCATTATAACCTCACTTTGTTATCCCAGAAAGCTATCAAGTTGAGACCACACCCCTGATAAAATCATGTTA
Organism: Bison bison bison; assembly: GCF_000754665.1. Classification (NCBI taxonomy): domain Eukaryota; kingdom Metazoa; phylum Chordata; class Mammalia; order Artiodactyla; family Bovidae; genus Bison; species Bison bison. The sequence goes on along the minus strand of NW_011447260.1, from coordinate 477 downwards.
GCAGTTAAATGAAACAAATAAATATAAAATACAATACAAGCATAAGCACAATCCACACCTTTAATAAATGTTACCAGACTCTACCCAATTAAGTCTAACTCTAGAGATATTTGCTGTAATTAAGCAAAGGATGAACATTGCAGTTATTTTAGCAGCTTCTTTCTTCCAAGAATACTGTAATAAACACCACAGGATTTTCCAGGCAATGATGTGCAGAAAGAATCCAGAGAGCCCACAAGAAATTAAAAAATGGATGACTTGAGGCTGATAAGAAGTTATGCCAAAGGCCTGGAACTTTAGTTGTTGTCATTTCAAGTGGGAATTATGTGTAAGATGAAGAAGGGAAAAAGCCTAGTTTTCTGTTATGACACTTAATTTTCTCTAAATATTTGTTTAACTTATTTAAAATGAAACTTTCTTCGTGCTCCAGTATATTTATGTTGGGTAACACAATTAAATGTAAAGTAGAATATGATT
>NW_011447259.1:0-647 GCF_000754665.1 Bison bison bison | reverse complement strand
TTTTTTTTTTTTTTTTTTTTATCCATTTTGAGTTTAATTTTTTATATGGTGTGAGTAAATATTCTAATATTATTCAACATAGAAAACTTAACAGAAGATTGAAACTTCATATAAACACTCTTTGATTAAGAATAAAACCAACTAGATAATGTCTAACATGCACAAATGTGAAATCCTATAATTAAGATTAAAAAATTAGTTTTTACAAAGATAGGATAATAGTGACCCAAGTCATCAATAATTCAGATGAAAAACACAGGGGTTTTAATTGATTCCAAGTTTAATATTCATCTTTAGAATTCTGTGAGATGAAGCATGAGGGTAAACATGTATAAGTTTAACTGCAATATCGTGGCTGGTTCTAAGACATCTTATTATGTCATCTCATTGTCATCTACCACTTATTAGTAACTATAGGCAAATCACTTACTTTGACTTTCTCACTTTTAAGTTGGAATTACTAAAAACTATTGTGAGTATAGAATGAGATAATTCATATGCAAGTAATTATATAAATGATAGCATTAGCTTTGCACATACTGAAAAAGCTAGTGCACATTAAACCTTTAGTAGAGGTGCAGCATTCAAACCTAGTGAAGCACAAGCTATAGTGGGAAAGTGTAAAATGAATTGACTGTAAATTTTTT
>NW_011447258.1:0-647 GCF_000754665.1 Bison bison bison | reverse complement strand
TCTCTTTAAGCACAGAGTCTCAAGAGTTCAAACTATTACTATTTCTCTGATCATGGGAACAATTCAGTTAGAGGAGGAGTAGAAGAAAATGGCTTTTCACAGAGGTGGTTTTATCTTGCCTAGCCATGGCAACATATCAAGTGGTCACCCCTCTAGGACTAATTGTGGTATGGAAAATAACTTCTTGCTCATCTTGCAACAGGCAACAGCTCTAACCAAGTAGTATCTTTCCTCTTCTTCCTTATTTTCTAATAGCTAGTTTCAATCCAGATTCTGTATCTCATTATCTATATAATCTTCAGCAAGTAGTTTTACTGTTTGCAATCTGTTTCCTCTTCCATAAAGCTAGTCTAGTATTGTTGAAAGGATTAGACATAGTGGCATATTAAAATGCCTAGAGAAGTATCAGATATATAATATGCATTCAGTAGAAAGGGGTTGTCACTGTTGTTCACAACTTTTTTTTTCTCCTTTCCTTTTATATTCCCTTTGCCTCTTATGTCTGTCTTGAAAAGAGAAATGACCTTTACCTACTTTTAACAGGTCAGGAAGCAACAGTTAGAACTGTACATGGAAAAACAGACTGGTTCCAAGTTGGAAAAGGAGTATGTCAAGGCTGTATATTGTCACCCTGCTTATTTAACTTA
>NW_011447257.1:0-647 GCF_000754665.1 Bison bison bison | reverse complement strand
GGGTTCATGTCCCAAGCAGGGTTTTGGCTGGGTTCACGTCACAGCCACGTGTGTTTGAGTCCCAGCCACATACGTTCAAGTCCCAAACTGAGTTTCGGCTAGGTTTGAGTTCCAGCACATGGGTTCAAGTCTCAATCTGTGGTAAATGGTTTGACATGGAAATCAGGATACAATCTTAGTTGCATGAGTATAGCATGCCAGGTGCACTAAGAGAGGAACCACATTCAACGTGAAGGGAACAACATATACATTGTTCATGGGAAAGGTGAATCATTCCTTTTCTGAGTGGATAGCCATAGGCTCAAATTCCCATGTGGTCCTAGAATCATTAATGTGCATAAGCAGACATCTGCAGTAAGGATACTCAGATTAATTTACTTCAAGTCAATTTCCAATTAAACTGGTCATAACACACAGGTTTTCCCAGAGGTGTCAATGATAATACAGCAACATAATTTTAACAGCTTTTTCTTTCCATTTTTCAAAATGATAGATCAATATTTCCAAAAGAAAGGTGTCTCTTTAAGCCTAACTCTGTGTTCCATAAACACTTTGCATATTTTATATACATATGTATGTGTGTGTGTGTGTGTGTGTGTGTGTGTACACAGCCCATTCACATATTTTTTGCTTTCTGACATCTTTTC
>NW_011447256.1:0-647 GCF_000754665.1 Bison bison bison | reverse complement strand
ATGGAAATGGCAACCCACTCCAGTATTCTTGCCTGGAAAACCTTTGGACAGAGGAGCCTGGTGGGCTGCAGTCCATGGGCTTGCAAAGAGTTGGGCACGACTGAGCGACTAACACTTACTTACTTTGTCTGTAGAGTCTGGAGTGGCCACTGCAAATCCAGCAAGTTGTGAGGTCCTGGGGAGTCAAGGAGAAAGAGGATCTGTTACCAGATACCTAGTAGCTCTCACTCTAGTGTGTAAGTCAGGAAGTGGAGGAACAAGCTGGTGTGAGGGGAGTAATAGGGACAGGTGCCCTGGAGGCAGAGCGCTTTGGGAAGAAAGAGTTAAAAGCAGCTGCTTTATCATCTAATTCTCTGACCTAACCTGACTGAAATCTATCATCAAAATCTTCAGCTCGGGACGCGGGAACCCTGAATCCTCGTCTCACTCTGTGTATCCTCTTCCCCACCTTTTGTCAATGCATTCCTGCCTTCCAGTCTTTGCAAAAGATGTCAAAGACACCTGCCTTCATAACAATAACAGCGGCAGAAATCCTAGTAAATATGTAGTGAAATGAACTTGATTCTTGTATCTATTCAAAACGTGTTCACCCTTCTAGAGCAAGATCATACCTCTCGTCTCCAGTCACCTCGATTTTCTATGATTTT
>NW_011447255.1:0-647 GCF_000754665.1 Bison bison bison | reverse complement strand
TGACATATTTCATCCATTTTCTTTCCTTGTGCTCTTTTCATATATATATATATATATATATATTTTCTGGATCTATTATTCTGAAATTGTGGCTGGCATAGAACCAGAGACTATGTATCAGATGAACATTTTTCTAGGTAAGATAAAATACAATTGTGAAAAATATCCTACAAAATATGGCCCTTTCAGAATCAAATAGTCTATGTTAGCCAGATTAGTAGGGAAAGTGTTGTCAGAAAAGGCTGAAAGAAATTTAAATTCTCACCACTATATCCCTAATCTTCCTTGGCGCTTCAGCTAATTAAGAGATGTGTCTGACTCTGGCAGTGATGATACAGTAGAAGAATAGGAAAGCCAAGGGGACAGCCTCCCTCACTCAGAGCAGAGACACAAACATCATCAGGCAATGCTGTGCCTGCCTGTAGGGCAAACTGGTGAGACCAGCTCCTGGTCTCAGGCGTATGGAGACCCAAGGAGCTTACTTCCCCATCTCTTTGAAACGTTTCTCCATGTTTCCTTCCTTATTGTCTCTCTTTTCTCTTTCTCTCTCCTTTCAAAAGGAAATCTCATTGCTGTCATTCCAGTGGAACGAATGTATACCTGTGGCAGATTCATTTTGATATATGGCAAAACCAATACAATATTGT
>NW_011447254.1:0-647 GCF_000754665.1 Bison bison bison | reverse complement strand
TTTTTTTTTTTTCCCTGCACACAAACCTAAACAGTGCTACTTAAGGCCATGGAGAGATTACTTCTAGTGGATTCAGGAATGTGTGTAGCAATACAGCCAGATACAGAGCTTAAGATTTCTTTCTGCCTTTTTAAAAAACTTTAAATTTTGTATTGGAGTATAGCCAGTTAACAGCATTGTGTAGTTTCAGGTGGACAGCAGAGGGATTCAGCCATCTATACACATTATCCATTCTCCTCCACACTCCCCTCCCGTCCAGGCTGCCACATAACATTGAGCAGTGCTATACAATAGTCCTTATTGGTTATCTGTTTTAAATATAGCAGTGTATACATGTCAGATTTCTGATGATACAGTAAGTCATGTTGCTTTTTAATCTGCCCTTGAGATGAATGTTCATGCAGTCTGTGAGGATGCCCAGTGGTGTTAAATGACTGTATTGTTTCATCACTTTGTAAAATTTATTGATATGTTTTTAATTTGACAGGCAGTCTTATTGAATACTTGGGAAAATTAAATACCCATGCTTTCATTTTAATAAACTATAAATTGCTTAGGGACCCCATGGACTGCAGCCTTCCAGGCTCCTCCATCCATGGGATTTTCCAGGCAAGAGTACTGGAGTGGGGTGCCATCGCCTTCTCCTA
>NW_011447253.1:0-647 GCF_000754665.1 Bison bison bison | reverse complement strand
CTGTCATGTTTTCTATAAATTTTTTTTTTTTTTTTGCCTACAACAAGCATCTCTTTATGCCTCCTGTGATTCACTGTGCAGGCTTCTCACCACCCAAACACTCTGCCCACATTTACCTGAATCCCTTTTGAATGTATGATGCCTCAAACTGAATGCAATCTTCCCGTGTCTAATTTGTTCTAAAGACTTAGTATCTATTAATTCATCCTAAGATCATATAGCCTGGAGGACGGCATGCCACCCCACTCCAGTATGCTTGCCTAGAGAATCCCATGGACACAGAGGAGCCTGGCGGGCAACAGTCCATGGGGTCGCACAGAGTGAGACACAACTGAAGTGACTTTGCATGCACACATGCAAGATCATATTGATTGCATTCAGAATAAACCATTCAGGATTCCTTTGGTTGTAAATGATGAAAATTAAATTCTAACTAGCTGCAGTAAAAGTGGGAATTTAATAGAGATGAATGGCTCCAGGGGCTCAAGCAACATTTGTCTGAGGTAGGTATCTCTGTATTTTCTCAGCTTTGCAATTGTTGGCTCCACGGCTAGGAAAGATAAGTGCCTACCATGCTCTCTTAGTCCATTTGGGCTGTTATAACAAAATGCCACAGGCCAGGCAGTTCATAAACAAGTTCTCACAGT
>NW_011447252.1:0-647 GCF_000754665.1 Bison bison bison | reverse complement strand
TGTATTTAATAGATGGCTAAAAAATATGAGACGAGAAATAAAAGACATCAAAGAAAGAAACAATGGGAAATTTTATCAATATTAAATTTAAATTTAAAATACATTCAAAATGGATTAAAGGCTTAAATTTAAGACCTGAAACCATAAAACTTCTTGAAGAAAACATAGGAAGTAAGTCCTTTAACATCTGTCTTGGTAAAAAATTTTGGCTATATTTCACCAGGCAAGGGAAACAAAAGCAAAAATAAACAAATAGGACTATATAAAACTAAAAAGCTTTTCACACAGCAAAGAAAACTATTAGCAAAATCAAGTGGTCACCACCTGATGAGATAAGGTTTTTGCAAACTATATATCTGATAAAGGGTTTATATCCAAAATACACAAAAAAATGTATACAACTCAACATAAAAAAAATAACACTATTTAAAAATGGAAGAGGATCCAAAGAGAAATTTTCCCAAAGGAGACATGCAGATAGCCAGTAGGCATACAAATAAAAAAACATTCAACATTACTAGGCATCAGATCAGATCAGATCAGATTAGTCGCTCAGTCATGTCGGACTCTTTGTGACCCCATGAACCACAGCACGCCAGGCTTCCCTGTCCATCACCAACTCCCAGAGTTCACTCAGACTCACGTCC
>NW_011447251.1:0-647 GCF_000754665.1 Bison bison bison | reverse complement strand
TGAATGTGGAGTTGGGAAAAGACAAACACAATCCATTTTCCTGATCTGTGATGAGCCCACTCTAGTACATCATTGTTAATACTCAACAATGCCTTTCTGGGGTCACCCTGAGAGCCTATCTGTGACTACATAACAGGCAAAACCGGGAGGTTAAATAGCTTTGCAGAGTGACTCATAAATGCCCATAGATACATTTATATATGCCTGCATTGTCTTTATATCTCTTCTTTTAGAGCATCTAATCTCACATGCTGTCTGTCTTTAGCCCTCTGGTAAACTGAGCAACTGACCTCTGCTACCACAAAGAGAAAAACAGCATCTGCTATGGGAAGCTGGCAGTAACTTTAAGCTCCCTTTGCAATATGTTTCACGATTTTGTCACATAATATTAAAAATATGTGTCCCTGAGGATGAGATTTAATAAAATCAGTGATGTTTCTGCTTCATCAAGGAAATTCTTAAATAAAACTTGCAGTTTAAAGAATATGTTAAGATAAAGAATTCAGTGACTCTAAGTCTTAATTAGAGCTAAATTTCCAGAAGTTTACCCACTATAGCTTTTGTACCATCATCACAAATATCAAGCCAATTTAAAGGGTCAATAACATCTTAGTTTTGTTATGAAAATAATTTTTGCCTTGCAGACC
>NW_011447250.1:0-647 GCF_000754665.1 Bison bison bison | reverse complement strand
GGCTGCCATCTATGGGGTCGCACAGAGTCGGACATGACTGAAGCGACTTAGCAGTAGCAGCAGCATGTACTGCTTGTAAGAGGCTTATTTTAGATACTAAGATTGAAAGTAAAAGGATAGAGAGAGATATTCCATGAAAACAGTAACCAAAAGAGAACTGAAATGGCTAAATTTTTTGTCAGAAAAATAGAACAAAATAGTGAAATAAAGGTTACAAGACACAAAGACACTATGATAAAAGACTAAGACATAACAATCACAACATCTTCATGTAACAACAGAGGCTGAAAATATATTAAGAAAAACTAACAAAATTCAAAGGAGAATCAGACAGTTCTACAATAGTAATCGGAGACTTCAATATTCTATTTTCAACACTGAATAGAAGAATCAGACAGAAGATGAATAGAGGACCTGAACAACACTATATACCTAGAGTAACAGACTCAACAGACATATACAGAATGCTCCTCCCAGCAAGAGAATACACACTGTTCTCGAATGAAAACAGAACATTCTCTGTGATACACAATAGTAAGACCACAAAACAAACCTTATTATATTTTAAAAGACTGAAATCATACAAAGTATACTTTCTGATCACAATAGGAAAAGGAGTACGTCAAGGCTGTATATTGTCACCCTGC
>NW_011447248.1:0-647 GCF_000754665.1 Bison bison bison | reverse complement strand
GGGAATTTCAAGGCAGGAAGGAGGAGAGAATGGGTTAAGGAGGGCAATGAGCAAATGATTCCAGAGTGTTAAAGCACTGTTCAAACAGTGTTTTCTGGATGATCATATGTTTGCCCAAGTGCAGAGCCATCTCCGGTCTGAGAACCTAGACATTAATATCCTTGGGTCATGAACTTTCTGCTCTTAAAAAAGATTCCCTTTTATTTCTGACTTACATGTGGGGTAAAGAGAAAACACTTTCCAATCATTTTCTTCATACTTAGGAACTCCTCAATAATTGATCTTTCTGAGCAGGACTCTAATAAATCTGATGAGATAAAGTCTACGAATTTGGTGAAATTATAAACTGGTGGGAGGGTATGCTAGCTTTTATTTTCTCCACATGTGACTTCTGTAAAGTAGTATCTCATTCTGGTCCTGATCTGTAGTCATATCAATATCATCTAGTCTTTTCCTCTCAGTTAAAGACTTGATGTCTATGGACAGAATGGGGGTTATGACTATCCTAATGTGAGGAGAGTGGCACTGGGTTCAGTGCTCATTGATCCCATTTGAAAAATAAAGTCACTGTAAAGATGCACTTTATAGATATGCCTCAGTTCAAAGTATATATATATATATGTGTGTGTGTGTGTGTGTGTGTGTGT
>NW_011447247.1:0-647 GCF_000754665.1 Bison bison bison | reverse complement strand
ATTCTTCTCATATTTATTTATTTGTGTGTGTGTGTGTATGTTTATGTGTGTGTGTGTGTGTGTGTATGTTTATGTGTGTGTGTATGTGTGTGTTTGTGTGTGTGTGCTCAGTTGCGCACTCATGTCCAACTCTGTAATCCCATGGACTGTAGCCCACCAGGCTCCTATGTCCATGGAGATTCTCCAGGCAAGAATACTGGAGTGGGTTGTCATTTCCTGACCCAGGGATCGAACCCATGTCTTCTATATCTCCTGCACTGGCAGGCGAATTCTTTACCACTGTGTCACATGGGAAGCCCATTTACTTATTTACCTCTTGGCAAATTCAGAAGTAAACCAAGATCTTTACCCTCTTCCCAAGCAAAACTTTGAAACAGAACACTAACTTAGATTACTGCCCTCTGAGTAGATGTTCCTTAAATATGCCCAATATATGTGTCAAATCCTTTAGGCTGATCCTATTCCCTTTTCCACCTCACCAATTAGACATTACTACTATTTTTACATGGTCACATTAGTTTGGATTTCCCCATATCAATTTTTTTGCACAATCTTGTATTCCATACCTCATATTTAGAATTATTTTCTTTCTGCCTGAATAACACCCTTTAGAACTTCTTTCAATGAGGTCTGTTGATGAATTCATT
>NW_011447246.1:0-647 GCF_000754665.1 Bison bison bison | reverse complement strand
TGGCAAAACTAATACAATTTTGTAAAGTTTAAAAATAAAATAAAATTTAAAATAAAAAAAAAAGAAAAAAAAATAAGCCAAAAAAAATTGCACTATTTTTAAAATATGATGTTGCTGTATTATTGCACACACATAAATATATCTTTATTAACTCTAGCTTTAACTTTTAAATAGTAACTTTCAATACTATTTAGCTCAAGTTCTAGATTCCTTCAGAATTTGGTCATGTCAAGTTCTCTTTCTCAGGGGAAAATGTGTATAGTTTATTTAAAATTTTTTTCTGTTATTAGTATAATTTTTGTTTGGCTGTTCTTTTGGAAAAATTTAAATCATTCAAAGTAGTTATTAATGCTTTTATAGCACTATCTTTTATCATTTTTATACTATTTCAACAGTTGAAATTTCTTTTATGTTTTGCATATTCTTGCTGTAAATATACTTCTGCTTTGTTTTTATTTTTAGTGGGGTTTGGTACATAAATATTCTATTATTAAATATTAGCATAGATGTTTATTTATATCTGTAAAAGTGAAAGTGAAAGTCGCTCAGTTGTGTCCGACTCTTTGTGACTCCATGGACTTATATAGTCCATGGAATTCTCCAGGCCAGAATCCTGGAGTTGGGTAGTCATTCCCTTCTCCAGGAGA
>NW_011447245.1:0-647 GCF_000754665.1 Bison bison bison | reverse complement strand
GGCAGGGAGGGTGTGAGAGCTTCGGGGCCAGGAACTCCCCTGTTTCAGGCTGTTGAGTCTGGTCCCTGTTCCGCCTCACCCTCAGATTCACTCCCTAGGTGTGTTTGTTTACTGGTCCCTCCCTGTCTCACTCAGATGCTCCAGCTCTAGGATCTCGGGGTGCAGATCACATTCTCCCAGACTCCTGAGCCCCGCCGGGTCCAGACATGGGTACCTCCAGCATCTTGCTCTGCATCCTGTTCCTTGGTGGGCCACTGGGTAAGGGTGAGCTGGAGAGTCCTGGGGGACAGGGAGCAGGGTAGGGCGGTGGTGGTGGCAGGGGTTTGTGAAGGAGCCTGAGAGCTAGGGGTAGGGGGTTGAGGGAGAGGGTGCTGACCTATGCCCAGGAGAGAGCTGTAGTGGGTTTGGAAAGAAGAGCTACTAGGAATGGTCTCGGGCCAGCCTGATGAGGTGGAATAAGAAAGATTTCCTTTCAAAGGCATTTGAGAATAACTGTCTCTTCCTTGTGGCATCTTTGACAAGCCTCTGTCTCCCCTGACCCTTACCTCACCTCTTGCTTCCTTGCTGGGCACCTTGGTCAATGTTAATTCCTATTTTCTCATCCGACTCAGCACCATCTGTTTAGTTTCTTCACTGGCACCCCCTCC
>NW_011447244.1:0-647 GCF_000754665.1 Bison bison bison | reverse complement strand
GATTCTTTACCAACTGAGCTATGAGGGAAGCCCATACGTATTTTTTAAAATATTTCCTAAATCTATATCCTACTCCCAACCTAGAGTGTTCCTTGGAATAGGAAGTGCCTTAAGTTTACTAGCAGTTGAGTTCTTCAGTATTCTTTTATATAAACCCAAATATTTTTTTCACACTTGAGTGAATATTCCCCATTTCCAGTGTTCTGAATTTTGAGGTACATATTCTTTCCCTATCCATTCTTTCAGAATTTTGTAAAATGTGCTTGTATCTTCCTCCCTAATGAGGAATACTCTGTTTTTGAGTCTGTATGAATCTGTCCTTCATAAGCAAGTCTCTTCAATGTATAAGTTGACTCTGAACATTCTGCAGATGAAAGAAAAGATAAAACCTGTCTCTTTGGCCTCCTTTGCAGGCCTCCCCTCGTTGGACATGGGCTCCTTCCCTCTGTATCCTGCAGGTCTGCTTTAGGACGCCTGTTCCTCTCTCTCTTTTCACTCAAGAAATTTAAAACCAATTAGAATTTAGAGTCTTTCTTGTCTTTCGGTGTTTCACACTGTTAAGAGGGCAGAATATCCCCTACCTTTCTGATGAGTGCTAACATTTTAGCTTTAGAAAGACAGTACATTAAAAAAAAAATTTTTTTGAG
>NW_011447243.1:0-647 GCF_000754665.1 Bison bison bison | reverse complement strand
GTGAGAATTCAAAATCATCAGATCAGCGTTGCAGCAAGTATTAAAGAAATTCTCTAGATGGAAAAGAAAAGGCTACAACTAGAAACAAGAAGATTATGAATGAAAAAGCTCACCAATAAAGGCAAATATAGAGTAAGGGTAAGGAATTACCCACACACAAATATATCAAAACCAACAATTTTGGGAAGAGGGAAATACAATGGCAGGATATGGGAAATGTATTTGTAATTAAAAGACCAGCAACTTAAAACAAACTTGTTTATATATAGATTGTTGCACCAAAAGCTCATGGTAAATACTAACCTAACATCTACAATAGATACACACAAAAAAGAAAACAGAATCCAAACACAACACTAAAGTTAGTCAATATATCACAATATAACAAAAAAGGAAGGAAAGAAAGCATATACTTACAAAAACAAATCCAAAATGATGAATACAATAGCATAATAATATAAGGGTGTATGTTTGTCTGTGCTCAATTGTGTCCGACTCTTTGCATCCCCATGGACTGTAGCCCGCAAGGTTCCTCTGTGGACTTTTCCAGGGATGAATACTGGAATGAAGATCTTCTTGACTAAGGGATTGAATTCACATATCTTGCATCTCCTGCATTGTCAGGCTTTTTTTTTTTTTTTACCACT
>NW_011447242.1:0-647 GCF_000754665.1 Bison bison bison | reverse complement strand
TCTGTGGGGAGGGCGGTGAGGTGGGTGGGCTAGGGAGGAGGGAGACACAGCAACAGGGAAGAGAGAAGGGACACTAACTCTGTTTGCTTGGGGTTATTTAATTTTTCAAATATATGTGTGTGTTTTGTGAACTCGGGGAGGAGAGCTGGAAGCAACTGGCAAGGAGGTAGAGGTTGTGCAGGGACAAGAAGGGATTTACGGGCACAGTTTCAAACCCCATGAAAGCTTCCTTATAGGCACCTCTTTCCCAAAACAACCAGACAGGGAAGGGTTAGTGTTTAGCTAACACTTGAAGGGAAAATAATGCCCCCAATTTAAGTACCATCATATTTCCCAAAGGCTAATTCCATCTCACCATGCCACTCGTGTGTTTATTCTTTATTTCCCTTCTGTCCCCAGTTTATAGATCATTTTGTCAAATTATCTTTCAATATGGAATCTGTTTTTTAAAAAACAACTGGGAAATGTCTCCCACTTCGTTGAGGGAACCCTGCCTGAGGAGGTGGTAAGGAAGGATCTTCAATCAAGACCCCTTTGGGGGTGATGGTGGGGTTGGGGGTTTAGCTGCTCAGTCATGACCGACTCTTGCGATCCCACGGACTGTGGGGTCTTCTGTCCATGGGATTGTCCAGGCAAGAACACTGGAG
>NW_011447241.1:0-648 GCF_000754665.1 Bison bison bison | reverse complement strand
CTGTCTTCTCAGGGAGCTGCCTGGGGCCTCAAGACGGGAAGGTCTGCTGCCTGAGAAGACAGCTCATGTGCGCTGGGTGGGAGGTCAGCCTGGGGTGCTGCCAGGCGGCAGAGAGCAGGGTGAGGGTTAAGGTGGGGCCTGCAGCCCAGGGCTGGAAGGGGATACGGTGGTGACCCCAGACCCCCACTGTCCCAGCCCACATCAGAGGTCAGAGGCAGGCCAGGCCACGGCTGCTGACCACTACACGCTCTTCTCGGCCACACTGCAGTCCTCCTGGAGGCAGCAGACCCCTGTCCCCGCCACGAGACGGAAGAGGGCGAGGGCAGGAGGCAGGGGTCGGGGACCCAGAGAGCTCCCTGCCCCTGCCCCTCAGCGCACCAGCCCTCTTTGCTGGGGGTGTACACCCAGTGACGGGTCCCCAGAGCGGGGCTGAAAGTGGGTCGGGGCAGGGAGTGGGCAGGTCACAGGACTTCATGAAAAGCCCACTGGGACAACCTTGGGGCAGACCTAGGGACGGGCAGGAGGGATGGGGCAGCATCCCAGCAAGAGCCCAGGCACCCAGGGCCCCACAAGAGAGACTGCCAGGTTCCAGGAAGGTCAGGAATCCTGAGTGCGAGGAGGGGACAGTGTCAGCAGGAGGGGTGGGGT
>NW_011447240.1:0-648 GCF_000754665.1 Bison bison bison | reverse complement strand
TCAAGAGGCTCTTTAGTTCTTCTTCACTTTCTACCATAAGGGTGGTGTCATCTGCATATCTGAGGTTATGGATATTTCTCCTGGCAATACCTAGTACAATGTAAATGCTAGGTAAATAAGTAAACACAATGCAAATGCTATGTGAATTCAAGTTTTCCTTTTTGGAAATTTCTGGAGCTTTTTTTTCAAATATTTTTGATCTGTAGTTGCTTGAATCTGAGGATTCAGAACCTGTGGATATGGAGGGTAACTCTATTCAGGGTTTTCTCTGTGCCAGACAGTGTGCCAAGTGCTTGTGTGACGTGTATCACTGAATCTTCACAACAACCCAGGAAGCTACCCAATGTCCTCCTCCTTCTCATCCTTCTCATCATCATCATCATCATCTGCCCTTTACAGAAGAAGAGACAAGCTTAGAAAAATTTAGTAGCAGGCCCAATTTTACATAGGTAGTAAATAATAAAGCTTGCATTTTAATCCTGGCAACTAACTCCCAAATCTGCACTCTTAAAGCCACAGTAGAAATCATTTGCTCTGTCTAGCCGAGAAGGTGGTTGTGAAGATGAAACAATCATGAATGTCCTTTGTAAAAACAAACAAACAAACCACCCACAAGACCCCCACACCAAGGTAAAAGACTGGTAGGAT
>NW_011447239.1:0-648 GCF_000754665.1 Bison bison bison | reverse complement strand
TCTGAGACAAGCCATATCTCTGCCTTTCTTGCTATTTTGTTACATGGAACAGGAAATTTCTCTTTTATTCCAAAAAATAAAAAGGAAATTAGGCATTAAGATGTTACATTGAATTGAAAAAGAATTGCCAACCAAAAAGCTCATACTAGAGTCAGAACCTACTTTAATTCTTACTCTATCGTTTTCTCTTAGTCCATCTAGTTTTTCAAACAGAAGAGTTCACTGCTCCTGGGACACAGTTGGTGCTTGATAAGTGAATGTTGATTGAACAGATGAATGAGTAAACAAAGGATGTGCTATTATTTCTTTTCAGTGATTATTTTCTCAACAATCTAAACATGTATTAATAGATTATAATTCAATCTGAAATTATGTTTCTTAAATCTAAGAGTTACTGAATTTCAAGTTGGTTCTCACACAACTGATAAAAGCACTGTTTCATCATCTGTTTACTAAAGAAAGATTCAGTGTCCTGGATTGGCAAGTTTTAAAGAAAGACGGGAAATACTCTCTGATTGGTGTTTTTGTGTAGCTATAGAACATTTAAAATCTACCCACTGCAAATCAACATGAATTTTATCTTCATGTTACTAAATAATGGTTCGGTTCAATTCAGTCGCTCAGTCATGTCCGACTCTTTGCGATCCC
>NW_011447238.1:0-648 GCF_000754665.1 Bison bison bison | reverse complement strand
AGGGAGAGTTTGAGTTATGCCAGATGCGGAGTCCACACAAACCAGGATATGTTAGAACCCTCTCTCAGAGGACGGAGGCCAGTATAATCCGTTTGCCAGTCCCTCACCAGTTAGGAGCTCTGGTGGGTGGCCTCAGACTCCTTTGGCAGTTGCCATGGGCATTGCAGAGAATAAACAGGACATGCCATTACTGCATTAACCAAGTCACTGTGTTTTGAGGACAATCCGGCATCCGCGATATAGTGGCCATTCTTTCCATGCCTCACATTCTTGCAGGCAAGCCCAGATGACCCCTCCACACATCCCGACCCCACAGAGGCCCACTTCTGTTGTTTCACATAAATGCATTCACCAAGAGTGATTCTTTTGTGTTTGGCTTCTTTCACTCAGATCAATCCTTTTTCAGAGTAATAATCATCATAACTACTATGAGTGTCTGCTGTGTACCAAACCATGGTCTAAGAAACTTGCCTGATTAACTCACTTAATCTGTACTTCTGTCCTGTGGTTAGGTGTAATTATTGTGCTCATTTTTCAGATGAGGAAGCTAAGGCGCAAAGAGATTAAGTAACTTGCTAGAGATTAAGTAACTTGCTAGAGATTAAGTAACTTGTCAGATTGAGTAATTTGCTAGAGATTAAGGAATTT
>NW_011447237.1:0-648 GCF_000754665.1 Bison bison bison | reverse complement strand
CTCCTCTAGGAGGTGATTACACCATGTGACCACACCATATGACATGGGAATTTGACAGGCAGAGAAGAGGGTGAAGGGCATTTCTGGCAGATGGACCAGGCTTTACCAAGGCCAGAGCTCTTCAAATACACAGCATGTTTAAGGGGACACAGCACTGTGACTGCAGGTGGCTGAGTAGGGAGACAGGCTAGAGAAGAAGGAGCCGTGCTCAGGGCCAGAGGGTGGACAGCCTTGGATGTTAGGTTAAGGCTCTTGAATTTCCCTGTGGTCCTTGAGGCACCAGGGAGCAGCGGGAAACAGAGATGTGGCCTGGTCAGATGTATACATTAAGATCATCCCAGCTGCATTAAATATTTCTGAGGCATGTGTACCTGGGTTTGGATCCTTCTATTAAGATGTTGGGCAAACGAATTGCTCTGTTTCTGCTCCAAAATGGAGGGGATACTCTCTACCTCACTGATTTGTGTGGTATAAATGAGATGTTACCTGAAAAGTGCCTGGCATAGTTCCTGATACATAGTAGACGCCCCCTGAAAAGTGAAAAAGTGAAAGTGAAAGTCACTCAGTTGTGTCCAGCTCTTTGTGACCCCCATGGACTATACAGTCCATGGACTTCTCCAGGCCAGAATACTGGAGTGGATAGCCTTT
>NW_011447236.1:0-648 GCF_000754665.1 Bison bison bison | reverse complement strand
TCCTGACCTAGAAATTCTGCCTGTGCTTATAACTGTTAACAGATGAGCGGCCTGTTCCCATTGATTGAAGGTCTGTGAGTATGTGAAGCTGGGTGTGAACAGTGCTTGGAGCAGATGGGAAGAACAGATTTCTTAATGGTAATTGGTCCCTTGGATATCAGGGCTTACTTTCCACCTCATTTTTGGAGGTCAGTACATCAGTATAAAAGGAGAGAGATTTTTCATATCTGAATTATTTTGTAGCCTCATATTGTCAGCTTTCAGTTGACTATCTTCATCCCCTACTCGTCTCCTAATATCAAACATACAGAGGCAGAGAATTCAGAGATCCGGATTAAAGTCCCAGATATGCCATTCACTTACTGTGCAATCTCCTGGAGGAGGGCATGGCGACCCACTCCAGTATTCTTGTCTAGAGAATCCCATGGACAGAAGAGCCTTGTGGGCTATGGTCCATAGGGTCGCAAAGAGTCAGACACGACTGAAGTGACTTAGCGCACACACACACACACACACACACACACACGCGCGCGCAAGTCAGATACACTGCTTTTTTGGATCTCAAAATATACATATGCAAAATAAACATAATTGGGAAAAATGCCCCCAGTGCCCTGTTCCTATTTCCTACCACATTGTGAGGACAGG
>NW_011447235.1:0-648 GCF_000754665.1 Bison bison bison | reverse complement strand
GTCTCCCGCATTGTAGACAGCCGCTTTACCGTCTGAGCCATCAGGGAAGTCCGATTTTTTTTTTTTTTTAATTAGGCATCACAAATAACTTATTAAAATGATCCCCTGGCATGGTTTTTAAGACAGGATGGTGGTAGAGCTGCTGCTGGAACTCTGGGGAAGCCCATACTCTGCGGGAGCCCCTATTCTGGGACAAGTGATGGGAGGGGAGGCAGCAGCCCTCCTGTGCTGAGAGGCCCTCCCAGCAACATTGCTTCTTGATTTTCTTTGATCAATACCTCTAGGGGTTTGGGCCCTTTAATTCACCTTACTTCCAGTTGTCAAAAGGGATAATGGGGAGGTTCAAAGGATCCTATCTGAACTTCTTACTGTTCTTTTGAGAATTTCTGCTGTTTCAAATGTTTTAAACATACATAGGTTAGACCCATTTCAATGAACATCATTTCTAAGTTTAAGATAGACAGGCAAAATTGAAAACAACTTACACAGTAATAATGCTTTTCAGTATATAAATGCTTCCTCCAATTTTACCTCTTCACAGCAGGCTGCTGCTGCTGCTGTTAAGTCACTTCAGTCGTATCCAACTCTGTGCGACCCCATAGATGGCAGCCCACCAGGCTCCACCGTCCCTGGGATTCTCTAGGCAAG
>NW_011447234.1:0-648 GCF_000754665.1 Bison bison bison | reverse complement strand
TTCAGTGACATTACAATTATGCCCACGATGGCTGTTATAAGAGTGATATATAGATTTTTATAGACAATACAAAGGAAATTATGTTTCCCATAAACATTTAAAAGCCCTTTAATTAACTTTTTATTGTAACCTTTTAAATCAAAAAATATGAAACCTATCCAGCAAGGTATATACATGAATATCCAGTTTAATAAATAATCATACATTGTATACCTGTGCATTCACCAATCAGGCTGGTAAACAGGACACTTCCAGAACCCCAGATGTCTTTATGTGTCTCTTCTCATTCATTTCCCCTTCTCACCAAGATAACTCCCAGCCTGTCTTCTATTCTGCTGTCCGGCTCATTGCGACCCCATGGACTCTAGTCCACCAGACTCCCTTGTCCATGGGATTCTCCAGGCAAGAATATTGGAGTGGGTTGCTATTTCCTCCTCCAGGGGATCTTCCCAACCCAGAGATCAAACCCGGATCTCCTGCGTCTCCTGCATTGGCGAGTGGATTCTTTACCTCTGAGCCATCAGGGAAGCCCCCACCTTCTATGATGATTCAACAACTGATCCTTGAGTTTAGCACATGTATACTTGTCGCTCTTCCTATTGTTTTCTTTATTTTAACATTTATAAGGTTACAATAAAAAGTTAATTA
>NW_011447233.1:0-648 GCF_000754665.1 Bison bison bison | reverse complement strand
GGAAAGATTGAAGGCGGGAGGAGAAGGGGATGACAGAGGATGAGATGGGATTGAAGGGAAACAGGGCTGCATAATGATGCATGTCATTTTTGGTTCTGGGTCTGTCACTAACTGATTTGTTGACCTTGGAAATGTTATCAGTTTTATTGTCTATAAAATAGAACACTATTATCTTTTACCTCACAGATTTTTTATGACTACTAAGTGAATTAGTGAAAGAAAAACCCTCAGAACTATGTCTTAAATAAGTTCAATAAACATTAGTTGTTTTATTTTCTATTTTGTGGTAGAGAGCTATCCATGTTAGAATGCATCACCCTCATGTCAGCATCATCACAAGTTACTGAAACCTTATTCTTTTTCTACCATGTGTGTGGAGTTTTTCTTTTTGGCTTTTTATTCTTATTTTAATCTTACCCATCAAGAACTTTGTTACCTGTTTATACCCTATTATATTCCACTCCCAATTCCTGAATCTTAAACAGTATTTTTACTTTTCTCTCTGTTAACATTTCCAAGTAAACAGAAAATATTAACTCACTTCCTTTGACTCTTTATGTTTCTTTAAATACATTCTTTAGAATTCTCTTATGCCTTTGAGTTCGAGGCATTTCAAAGACTTTTTCTCTTTGCTTTCTGTTGTCAAAG
>NW_011447232.1:0-648 GCF_000754665.1 Bison bison bison | reverse complement strand
TGTGACTGGTGACTGGTCTACTGTTGGGTCTCGCTTGGTCTGCCTTCCCTGCTCTGTGATGAAGTCTCCAATTGTCTTTAATATTCCACAGTCCATTATTGTAGGGTGAGGTTTGAGGAACCTCCACACTGTTCTCTATTATGGGTGTGTTTCATAGTGTCTTATTCATTGATGGTTCCAATAGTGTCTTTTAGGACTTTAACAGATTTACAGGAATTTCTTTTATAAGATAGTCAAATTATTCTATTTCATGAAGCACTTGAGGTCTAGTCCTCCCATTGCAGTCCCTGCTGACCCTCGTTCATGGTAGCATCAGGGCATGTTTTGCTGATAGTGGATCCTTACTGGTTTGTAGGGTTTGATATGTATATAAATGTGTTTTTTGTTGTTGTTTTTGCTCATGTAATGGACCTAAAAATTTCTAC
Source organism: Bison bison bison (assembly GCF_000754665.1). Lineage (NCBI taxonomy): Eukaryota > Metazoa > Chordata > Mammalia > Artiodactyla > Bovidae > Bison > Bison bison. Next base: position 223 of record NW_011447232.1, on the reverse strand, counting down.
CTGTTGCCATTTTTGTTAAGTGTTATATTGGCTTTTAATCAGGAAAGGATTTTTAATTTTCTCAAATGCATTCCAGGGCCTATGAAGATGAACGTTTAGAATTATTCTTAAGTATCATTTCCTTCATGTTCCTCCCAACACAAAGATGTCACTCCAGTTATGATCCAGCAATCCCACTGCTGGGCATACACACTGAGGAAACCAGAAGGGAAAGAGACACGTG
>NW_011447231.1:0-648 GCF_000754665.1 Bison bison bison | reverse complement strand
GTGGGTGGGCCCTGGCCCTTCTCCAGCGTTTGCTGGTACGAGTACGCTTGTGCACAGCCCTTTGTGTAGGGTTGCGGTTTCCCTTTTCTTGGGTAAATCCCTGGGAATAGAATTGCTGGGCCACGGGGCGAGGTCTGCGTTTGGGTTTCGTTTGTTTTTAAACTGCCAGGCCCGTTCCCCCCAGCGGCCCGTGAGCCCCGGCTCCCCTCCAGGTCGCTGGCCGCGGCTCGGTGTCGCCGGGCCTTTCCCTCATCCTGGCTGTCCTGGTGGGTCTGCGCTCGGGGCACCGTGGTTCTCGCTGGCCTGTCGTTGGTGACTCACGACGCTGACCACTTCTTCATGTGTTTACCGGCCGCGCGTGTCTTTTGTGCCGTTTCTGCTCACATCTTTTGCTGATGTTTGAATTGGGTTGTTTGTGTAGCACACACACGGAAAGGGCACAGTTTTCCTCAGCTTTCCTACAGATACTCAGCAGTCATGTGTCTGTAGCTCCGGGGACGCCTACACGACCCATAAAAGCATTTTAGAGCCCAGCCTCTTTTCCTGTAGGGTAGAAAATAGCCAAATGTAATTTTATTTGACACACTTTGTCTCGGGATTAAAAAAAGAACCTTAGACCTCTCTATTATTTTCTGAAGTAGACAGCAC
>NW_011447230.1:0-627 GCF_000754665.1 Bison bison bison | reverse complement strand
CCTTTCTTTCTGAACTTCCATTTTTCAAGAACTTGTAACTTTGTCCCTCATGGTGGGACCATGAAGGATTTTTAAAAGTATATACATACTATATACTATATGTAAGCACTGAGTGAGTGTTAGCTACTCAGTCGTGTGCATCTTTTTGCGACCCCGTGGACTGTAGCCCTCCAGGTTCCTCTGTCTTAAGAATACTAGAGTGGATAGCTATTCCCTTTTCCAGGGGATCTTTCCTGACCCAGGGGGTTGAATCTGGGTCTCCTACATTGCAGGCAGATTCTTTACCATCAGAGCCACCAGGGAAGCCCGTATATATATGGGCTCAGCAGTAAAGAATCCCTCTACAATGCAGAAGACACAGGAGACTTGGGTTCAGTCCCTGAGTTGGGAAGATACCTTGGAGGAGGGCATGGAAACCCACTCCAGTATTCTTGCCTGGAGAATCCCATAAACAGAGGAGCCTGGCAGGTTACAGTCCATGGTGTCACAAAGAGTCAGACACGACTGAAGCAACAGCACCATGCATGTATATGTATGTGTGTATATATATATACACACACACACACATATATAGTATATAAAAAATTGCATATATATAAGTATATATATGTGTGTGTGTGTGTATAT
>NW_011447229.1:0-648 GCF_000754665.1 Bison bison bison | reverse complement strand
GACATGAGTTTGAGCAAGCTCTGGGAGATGGTGAAGGACAGGGAAGCCTGGCATGCTGCAGTCCTTGGGGTTGCAAAGAATTGGACATGACTGAGTGACTGAATAGCAACATCAATGCAACCTACCATATCTAATAATAATTTTTATCTGTTATATATTTTTCTTTTTTGTGTATATAGTTTATAAATGATATTTGATTTTATTTTTGCCTCAATATGAAATCATTTTTAATGGGAGAATATAGCACATTTCCATTTGTTGTTATAAATGCCTGCTGTATTATTACTATTCAATCTTTATCTTCTTTCTCCATGACCACCTGTGTTTGCTTATTTGTGGAATATGTCTCTTCTCATACATTTCTCTAACATTCTGTATATTATTCTTTTCAACTTTAATACTGAACACAGTTTCCCTCTAATGCCCAGTGTTAATAATCATTCAGTTTACATTAAATTCCTCCATCTGACCAATATATAAAATGAATAGGTTAACAAGCTATTATTTTTCTTAATTTCCCCCAATAATGATTTCCATTATAGTTCTTCATATAGTTTGTTCTACTGCTGCTGCTGCTGCTGCTAAGTCGATTCAGTCGTGTCTGACTCTGTGCGACCCCATAGACAGCAGCCCACCAGGCTCCCCCAT
>NW_011447228.1:0-648 GCF_000754665.1 Bison bison bison | reverse complement strand
GCTGCAGCCTACCAGGCTCCTCCATCCATGGGATTTTCCAGGCAAGAGTACTGGAGTGGGGTGCCATTGCCTTCTCCACCTAGACAAGCTTACTCTCCCATTTAGCTGAGGCCAAGCACCAATCCTTCTTGAGACTTCCAGATTAAGTTGATTTATTTACCTTTCCACATTTAGGAATTCACTCTCCATCCATACTGCTGGTTTCTTTTCTTTTTTTCCAGTATTGTCATTCCCAGAGACATGGAAAACTTTCTTGTTACCAGTCCGTGATTAGGGGTGATGCTGGTTTCACTGCAGCAATGCTTAAGCTGTCAGAAAAGGATTTGGATTTCTGCAGTTAAGGGATGCCGATAAAAGGAACATTCCTCCTCCTCTTTACTCAAGATACACAGCTCTTTGACTCTAGGATCTGGTCTTGACTCAGTGTAATCTGTTTGCATTTCTGCTCTCTGCTCCCTGTGGGAAGCAGGGTCAGGGTGCACAGCCGCCTCCTAAGAGCACGCTGGGGCAGCTCCCGCCTTCTCCCATCCCTAACGTCTCTGTTCCAGTCCCACCCCCACTGAGCATCCCCACCACCACTCAGCATCCTCCACTTGGCAGTTCTCTCTTCCTCTCATCTCTCTGTACATCTAGTAACTGATTGTTTGC